>NC_081445.1:3480438-3498837 GCF_007210705.1 Tigriopus californicus | reverse complement strand
ATATCTTGGAAATTAAAAACGTTAGTGAAAAGGCTAGTTGTTACTTCATATTTATGTGTTTGAAGAAAGCTTAGATTTTATTGATTACTGATTCTATTTGCTGGTTCACATCTGAATTTGGTAAAGAAATAACATGATTTAGGGTTTAAAAGTGTTTGCTTGTCAATCCCCTTTTGCACAGTTGTACTTATTTTTGGACACATTCTGCCCACTTTTGTTCACTTTTGTCGACTTTTGTCCACTTTTGGACCCTTTTGGACCCTTTTGTCCACTTTTGTCCACTTTTGGACACTTTTAGACACTTTTGTCCACTTTTGTCCACTTTTGGACCCTTTTGGACCCTTTTGTCCACTTTTTGACACTTTTGAACACTTTTGGACACTTTTGTCCACTTGGTGTCCAAAAGTCACGCTAATTCTCAAAATTGCCCACCCTGCTCATGACCAGGGTGGCCACTTTTGGACACTTTTGTCCACTTTTGTCCACTTTTGGACCCTTTTGGACCCTTTTGGACCCTTTTGGACACTTTTGGACACTTTTGTCCACTTGGTGTCCAAAAGTCACGCTAATTCTCAAAATTGCCCACCCTGCTCATGACAGATGACTGTGAAGTAATTGGCATCGAAACTGATGACTATCTGGTTATGTCCGTTTACTTACTACCTGGTGCTAACATTCAAAATGCAATTGCAGATATTGAGTGTTTACTAACCTTATGCAAATCTAAATCACTATATCTATGTGGACTTTTCGAAAGATACGTCTAAGACTATATCAAATTCAATGACTTAATGATGAGAACGGAATTAGTTGAGGGTAGGCAGAATTCTTGGATGTCACGCGGTCTTCTAACTTAGTGGAGCCAAAAGCAAAAGCTGTATATTAAATTGAACAAAAATCCAACCCAGGAGAATCGTAGAAGGTATGTAACGTATTCAGGTATGTATTATAAACTGATAAAAGCGGCAACAATTACCTATTGGTAAAAACTATTATGAATACAACTCTGGAAATGCTAGTCTAATTTGGAAAGGCACAAGAGCTCTTCTAGGTTATGAAATTAAGAATAATGAGGGTCCGTCAAAATTGAATGTATATAACGTTTCTCTGAGTGAAAAGCAAGCGATTACTTCCTCGTTCAATGAGTATTTTACAACCATTGGTATAACCTTTGGTGACGATCTTTCTTGTGATAATGATGATACGACTTTTTTAGATTTTATACCCAACATATCTAGTCAACCAAAATATTATTTTAAGGTAGTAAGTCGCTTCGATGTCCTTAATATAGTTGATAAATTGCGCAATAAGTATAGCTATGGCGTTGATGACATATCAAAACAAATCAAGAACGAAATCGCCACCCCTTTTTGACGTTTGATTAATATTTCCCTGATCTCAGGATTCATACCGAAAAAATGGAAAACAGCAAAAGTTGTGTCCGTAATCAAGGGAGGAGACAGGACAAATTTTTCAAACTATCGCCCTATTAGTATCTTATCTTCCTTATCAAAGATTCTAGAAAAGGTAGAAAAGGACCTTCTTGCTCATGTCCACTTCGGTTTTAGACCTAACCATTCTACTCTTCGTGCCATTCATAGCTTTTTTCAAAATATCTCGGACATTAATCTCCTCAAATATTCAATAGGTATTTTTATTGATCTTAAAAAGGCATTTGACACGGTCAATTATGAAATTGTTTTGACTAAAATGTTCAAGTACGGATTTAGTANCCACAGTCATCAAAACAATTTGAGGGAGGAAAAAAACCGTTATCGGGAAAAAGCGAACCAAATATATTATTCCGATGTGTTCATTTGAGAGTGAACCCCATTCAGTTGAGAATGAACTTTGTTCATTCCAGGTGCCGAGAGTAGAGATGCTCCGCAGACGTTCCACGTCTTCGTTTGATATGGTGTCCTCTCCACGAATCAGTGTCGAGCTTCCAATAACTAAGGGTCTCTTTGGTGGAAGTGGAGGCCACTCCTCCTCCTCCTCCTCCAAATCGGAGTTTCGGTCGATCCCGCCCAGATTACAACGGCAATCCACGCTGGCCTTGCTTACGGTGGATGAGGAGACATCTCCACGAATCAGTGTCGAGCTTCCAATAACTAAGGGTCTCTTTGGTGGAAGTGGAGGCCACTCCTCCTCCAAATCGGAGTTTCGGTCGATCCCGCCCAGATTACAACGGCAATCCACGCTGGCCTTGCTTACGGTGGATGAGGAGACAAGTCGAATATCTTCCAAACGCAAATTGAGTGATGACATCGGGGCTCCCCCACCGCCATACTCTCAAGTGGCAACGGATCGCAATCGACTCAGACCCAAGGGGGTTCGGGAATCGTTCCATGGGGATCTTCAGTCGCTTGATCACCAATCCAGTCAGCCATTGGACGAGTGCTGCTGTTGGCCGTGGTTTCTCAGGAACCGTCCCATTTTGCGGTTGTTCCTGGTGATTTGCTTCAATGGCATTGTGTCCATGATCTGTGCGGCAATTTTCGTCGAGCTGGAGAGACCGGAACAATTGAGCCGCTTTGCAGCCAAGGATGACCTGCAAATGGAGGTGGAACGGCTCCATCGGAACCTGACTTACATGCTGCAAGGTATCAATTTCCCACGAGAACGAGCCATTGAGACCTTGGTCAAATACTCGGATGCCCTCAATGAATTTACCGACATTGAAGACGAGATTCCGTGGGATATGCTCGCCGGAGCAGCCTTTGTCAACTCCGTTTCGTCAACGACAGGTACGATGAACACACGTCCATCTTTGCTAAACCGAATTAAACATTTGATTTTTTTTTTCCTAAATCATTTGTTGAAGGCTACGGGGATATCGTTCCCGTGACCCTGGAAGGCAAGCTGTTCACTCTTGTGTACGCTTTATATGGAATTCCCGTCTTCATTTGGTATGTAGTCAAGTTGGGCGCTTTATTCCGGGTCGTGGTCATGAGACTGATTTATCAGATGGCAGATTCTGTGAGGTAAGCAAGGCCCAGAATGACGACCGTAGCGTGTAATTCCATAATTGACTAACACGTCATTCTCAGCGTCCGAGTGGACATCCAACAATAAGTCATCTCGAGTCGTGGTTTTTGTTTTGTTTCAGATTCAATTGCAGTTCCCCTGGGCGAAACCGCATGCGACAGCAATTGAAGAATGTATTTGTGACCGTATCTGGGCCGGTCGAGGTAAGTGAAGCTCACACAAACCCTCTCAGACCAACTAAAAGTCAATTAACTACCATTGTCTCCTGTATTCTATTCGTCTTAGCTCGAGCCCCATTCGATCACAGAGGATTTGCAAGATGATAAGAGATTTCATCCGAGCATCATTGGAGTCATTCTCCTAGTATTCATGGCCTCCGTGGCAGCCTTTATATCCTATATGGAAGATATCACTTACTTCAACTCCGTCTATGCCTGTTTTATAACATACAGTACCATCGGATTCGGGGATATCGATATCTACGTAAGTTCAATTTTCCTGCAAAATAAATAATCAATTGACTTGGCTATCAAAACAGCCTTTTTTTAGTTTTGTCCTTGTCACAGGAAGACCTTTTGTTCATCTCTTGTGTCTTGATTGAACAAGTCTCTGTCATTCCAGCGCATCTCCTACCGCTCGAACTGGTTCAATTTAATGATTTACGGGAATTGCGTCCACATCGCAGGGTACGTCATCCTTTCTGCGTGGGTTTCTTCGATCTTGGACAAATGTGGAATCAGAAGACATCGTTAATCCGGGAATGGTTGGCGCAGTTTTCTGCATGTCTGACTGAATATTATGTGAAAGACTCTCGAATAAAAATAGTAGACAATCAAACGAGTCGTCGTTGAGGCAATTATTCTAGCGTGTTAGGTGCGTTTGGTTGGTCCTAGTTGGCGGGATGAAAATAGACTCTTTAAATTAGGGACATAAACCCTCATGCCACCATAATGTGTGTGCGGTTAGAGAGGCTTTGGTCTTGCCTTATACTAGCACTGTCGACAAAGAATATTCATTCCCTCTGACAAGGAGTCAGAAATTCTAGTCTGTAAATTATTCAGACTGTCCGTGAGCCTCACCAAGGCATTTAACGAGTTCCATGAACGCCCTTGCTAGGCCTCCTTTCTCATGACATTTCTGGAAAATTGGGAGGCCTTCGTCATGAAACAGGTAGGCCGGTATTCATCTCATTGGTTCTCTCAGACGATCGTGACGGTTCGAGTTCAAAAGTGTGCTTGAAATCATCTAGGAGCCTTGAACTTGACCATACCTAGGGGGCTTTCATTGCAAGTAAACCAGTATGGCAGAATGGACAAGCATCATCCCAACAAATCCAAGCCCAAAGGGTTCGATACCTTAGAGGTCGATCTTGAGCGATCCGATCACTTCTTGAGAGTCCAAACCCTGCCCGGATCACTCACCCGGGTGGAGATGTGGAGGCGCTCCCCAGTCAGCAGTCGGATCAGCCCCGTCATGCCCATGCCCAACAACGACAGGGACGAAGACACAGAAGAGGAAGAATTTAGTGAGACGGTGTCCAATGCCAGTGATCGGGCAAGCTTCTCGGAGGGGTCCAATCGTCAAGACAATCGATCTCCACGGCCAAGGTAGGGAAGGCATCAATTAGTGTCTGTGGAATTCACAACAAAGCAAAATACTCTCCGCCGCTCTACTTTTTTTGTATAGAAGTTTGGCGGGAAAATCGACCCCGAAAAGGGTGTATCACACCACACTGGCCGTGATCTCGTTAGATGCCGGCGGTCAAGTGAGTGCGGATGAGGACGAAGTGGTGGTGGAAGATGTTCAGAATAAACCCTCGACCCATGCTTTCCCGAAGGCGTGTCACTCGCCCATCAGTTACAAATCCGGAGAGGCCGAGTCCATCAGGGAGGACATCTTCGGTCATGAATCCAAAAGAGAACAGGACGACGATGAGGACGAGGATTATTGCTGCTTCTGGCCTTTCACCCTCTTGAATAACAAACCGGTCCTGCGGCTCATTGCCGTCATGACGTTCAATGGTAGGTGCTGCCTTTTTTGTGTTCCAAGTCTCCATGTTGATATAGTACGGGTAAAACATTGATCCACATTTATTATCTTACAATCCCCAGGCATCTTGTCCATGATATGTGCAGCCCTGATCATGGAAATCGAATTGCCAGCCCAGGTTAATCGATTGGCGGTGCGCAAGGAGAGTCAAGAGCAGGTGAAGATTCTTTTCAAGAACATCACGGACATGATCAACAACGTTGGCACCCCCGACTACAACTCGTTCCAAGCGGTGGAGCTGTTGGAGAAGTTCAGCAAGGCTGCGCCCAAGGTTCGCCACACCCCCGATGAGATTCGTTGGGATATGCTCTCGGCTCAAGCCTTCATAACATCCGTTCAAACCACAACAGGTGATTAGCTTTAATTTTGTTCCGACTTGTTCTTTTTCCTTTCTTTATCATTGTGTGCTTAGGGTACGGAGATATTGTCCCCGTGACTTTTTGGGGCAAGCTGTTTACCCTTGGATACGCTTTGGTCGGAATTCCGATTTTCATGTGGTACATTGTCAAACTTGGAGGCGTCTTTCGACTCCTCGTAATGAAGGCCATATTTTGGCTGTTGATCTGCATTTGGTGAGTGATTCCAATGGCAATTATCCATGGCAAACATCTATCATTAATATCCTCCTTCAGTCCTTCTCCGGACGACCACGATGAAAATGGGGATCGTTTTGATCGGCGAAGGAGCACGGCCACCCGGATGAAAATCCTGGAGATGAAGCTGAAGCTGAATCAACAGTATCACGATGACAAGCGATTTCATCCGTCCGTGATTGGCGTGATCCTGCTCACCTTCTTGTGCTCGGTGGCCATTTTCATCTCCTATATGGAAGACATCACCTATTTTGACTCGTTCTACGCCGCCTTCATCACGTACAGTGCTATCGGCTTTGGGGATATTGACATTTTCGTGAGTTGCCTCGAGACCAAAACAAAAAGTCTAAATGTCAAAGGAAGTAATAATGAATATATCGACGATTGATAATCACGATTTTTCATTTGTCACCGAAAACACTTCCCAGCGGTTTGTTTAACTGATTTCGGATCTTGATTTATTTCAGAAAATATCGTATCGATCAAACTGGTTCAACCTACTAATCTATGGGAACTTTATTCACATTGCTGGATACATGATTCTCTCAGCCTGGGTGGCTTCCATGTTGGAAAAATGCGGCGTTCGGAAGTACTAGGCCATCTTCGATATTTACAGATCTGCACTGGGAAGGATCATATCCATCCTGACGTTCTTGGCAAATGCACACATGTAACTGAAGGTGGCTAAGGACCTCCAAAGGAGTCTTAATACTCCTCCAAGAGGTATGGAAGATGGTCTCGATCAAATTCCAGGCTCTCTTCGTTCTTGCTCTCGCGTTTGGCGTCCTGTTTCACCCATAACGAATTCCTCACCTTCACGTAAGACAACGCCTCTGAGGTCAGATTCTCCACTTTCTGGCCCATCTTGCCACGCCCACCTTTCTTGAGTTGTCCGATTATTTTCTAAAAAAGAGGAAAGAGTCCAGTGTTCATGTGGTTTGGATTGAAGTGCCGAAATCGTTATTTAAAGAGCGAGCTAATCCAGTTCATTCATTCCTTGAACAAAGCTGACATGTTCTCGTAGGTGTTTTATTTCTGTAATACACATGCACGAGATGACAATAAAAACCACTTGATCGAACTCTTCTAATCATTCCTCAACCTAGGGCTCTCTAGTAGAAGAGTACGAGCATGAAAGCGACCCCTGACGGGCGCAGCCTCGAAGATCCAAGAAGCCAAAATTTATAACAATGGAAGCTAATCGGAACCAATTTTAGGTGACAATTCGTGCTCTAATCCTGTCGACGACTTTTTCGACGGAAAGTCCACGTAAATCACCCAACTTCAACCAGCGTTGTCAATAAACGGATGTCGGGTTCGTTGTCGGACGAAAAGGGTTACCCGTGAAGACTTCAGCTTGGCGTTGACATAACATAAAAGTAACTAGCACAGTCAATATCATCAAATACACGTAAACCATGATTTGGGCAATTTTCTCAAAAAGTCAGTGCTAGGTATCTACAGTTACTTGACCAATCAGGCCAATCATGACCAATCCAAAACGGCCTCACTTGAAATTCATTTTTGAAGTTGGGTGATTTACTTGGACTTTCCCTCGATATCTAAAAATACTTCTTGAAATACTCCAAATTCAAACGAAAAAGTAAGAAAAAAACCCCCGGAGCAAGAATCTACATGACCTTGCCTCTCCTTTTGAAAAAAAAAGTCGTCAGGAGGATTACAGCACGCATTGTCACCTAAAACTGTTTCCGATTATTTTCCATTGTTATAAATTTTGACTTCTTGGATCTTGGAGGCTGCGCCCTTCAGAGGTCGCTTTTCATGCTTGTACTCTTCTACTAGAGAGCCCTACCTCAACCCATGTAATGTCTCCTTTGACTTGTTCCTGGAACTGAAATTGATATATCTGTGGTCATTGTTGAAACGTGAAACGGGAATCCTACAAAGTTATAGGGCTTGTCAAGTGAACAACTAACATTATTCCGTGGAGTAAAATCAAAGTCAACATGCCCAGCCGAACCGCACTGTACATGCATTGAAATTTGACATTTATTTCATTTTACCTGCTTGTTTAAGCAAATAGCATTGTGGTATTGAGCCAATTTGATAGTGCGTTCACCGAATTACATCAAACATGTCCATTTTGTTGGGTTTTGTGACACACCTCTCTCAAAACCACTCGATTATTGAAAATTCAGTGGGCGGATGGTGCGAGTTGACTATGATGTAGGGGTTCTCCCTCTCTAAAATGCCCAAAATCAGGGTGCCAGACCACATTTTTCCCTGAATTTCCTTCTCTTGACATGCCCTATAGAGTGAGGTGATGCAGTCAGCCAAAACAGCAAGAATTTTTGCATCAAGTAATGTTGGTTGAAATTAGCTTTTAGCAATCCCCTCAGAAAGTAAAAGTAATGTGATGAGTAGGGGTCGGAAAAATATTTCTTTTAGGTTATATTAGGTTTTAAATTATTTTGGCAAAAAAACTTTTCACGAATCTAAACCATAAAATAACCAAAACCCGGGGATTCTCGGCAAATTGAGGGTTGTTGTCATGTTTAAGCGAGATTTTGGAAAAGTACAGTGCGGGTGGAGAGAAATTGGGGCCTACCTTGGCTCTGTCAACAGGCCAAACTAGAGGTCATTAGACTAAAATTGGATCATTTATGATATGGTGTTCGATTTTTCAATGGTCGCTTTTGATGACAATATCATCAAGCAGTTGTTGGAGGACGGGGGCAGGATTTTCATAAGTGGCTTTTAATTTCTTTCCATCCTGTACAATACATTCCAAGTTGTAGCTTTTACACTCTATTTTTCTCTAAAACCGAAGGAAAAAAAANATCCAAGCTAGTCAATCGGTAAATTCACTAGTCAATTGGTTAGATATGAATAAGTTGTATTGCTCCTTCAGAAGACGAAACTTTTGTTATTTAGTCGTAGAAATGTTGAACATGATTTTATTTTGAATTGTTAATGGTATTGACGTCCAACCAGTTGGATCCAGGTTTCATGAGAACTCTGTCAAGTTCTTGGGCCTACAAACATATCAACTGGAAGGAGCGCGTGCTACTAGTCAACAACACAGTAAGAAAAATTATGAATACTTAGTTCAAGGCCAAAAAAACAATTCCAAGTAAACTGAGATGCACACTTCATAATTCATTGATCAAAGCCGCCTAGAATACGGCATTGGATTTTTGCGTAAAAGTACAGCTATTAAAAGGCTAGTCATTCTTCAGAAACGTGTGATAAGGAGGATGGTTCGTGCTAAATCGCTGTCTCACTCAAGTCATGTGTTTAGAAATTTGAAGATATTAAAAGTGAAGAATATAATCAAAGTCAATAGGCTACAATTCATGTTCAATTGCTTGCGAGACGCTGCACCTGCAATCATGAACTCATTTTCTTACAAAGCAACTAGGGGAGGTTTGATTCGATACAATTTGCCACTTGTTCGATTAACTTGGTACCAACGTGATCCATTATTTGCGCTCCCCAATACGTGGAACAATTATTTGACAGAGAATAGGATTCCAGCTCAAACTTTTCCCAAATCAGTAAAGTGATGGACTTATTTTTGACGGGAGCCATCACGGCCTCATACTCAACCAATTGCGTTACCATTGAATGCTTTTCTTGCCAACGGAATAGCCCAGCCAGACAAAGAGTGGACATTGAAAATGGCGAGCTCCAGAAGAGTGATGACCCTGCACCATGAGATGATGGGGAGGATGCTGTGCCCGCACCAAGGACAAACATGAAGTTTGTGATCACTGGATTCATGTCTTCTCACGCAAACAAACCTTTCGGTTTACGGAAAGACTTAGGATTAAGGCCTCGTCTTAATTTTACCATTCTTTTAATTTGGCTTTGTTCCCTCTCAACCCTGCGAGTCCCTTAATAAACAACAAAAACAACAACATTGGCATCGTTGGCATTCATTTAGAATTGATATTGTCATTCCCTTTAAGAATCAACCATTGAATTGTTTTGAACTCAGGATAATCACATACCGTAAAGTAAATATATGTCATGATGTTCAATGTGGTCCTAATAGCAGTTTAAAATTCCAATTAGGCTTTAATTGCTGCATCTATCTTCCTCCTCGAAGCTGCAATTTCAAATAAAGAGTAGCCCCGTCCTGGATATTGTAATAGGACAAAGTTCCCTGATCGTCGAGTTCCCTTCCAGCGAAGACCAGACTTTGTTGATTTGGGGGAATCTCTTCGTTATATAGAATCTGGCACTTCACTTTTGCGATGGAATCAGAGGGCTCCACTTTGAGGGTGATGGTTTTGCCGGTTAAAGTTTTGATAAAGATGTGTATACCACCGCGGGCATGGAGGGCCCAATGATTGGGTGACTCATTTAAGATGTTGCAATATGACATAGCGTGTCGCTCCGGGGGGAATCTCTTCGTTATATAGAATCTGGCACTTCACTTTTGCGATGGAATCAGAGGGCTCCACTTTGAGGGTGATGGTTTTGCCGGTTAAAGTCTTGATAAAGATGTGCATACCACCGCGGGAATGGAGGGCCCTATGATAGTGTGACTCATTTAAGATGTTGCAATATGACATAGCGTGTCGCTCCGAGGGAATTCCCTCCTTGAGATCCTCCACGTTCGCGTTCCCTTTGGCTAAAACGTGACAATTGCCGCCAGTTTGGTCGCAAGGCGCCAAGTTGAATACTTGGTCATCCTCATGAATGATGGCATTGACTTCATTGGAGCCCGAGGTGAAGAAAGTGACGGTCATGGAGTTCAGCAGGTCTTCAGATTGATAAACCGACGTGGTTGATCCCGAATCGGGTCCTGCCAAGAGATTGAGTACCGGAGGTTTTGACAATCATCTCATCTTGGAAAGATATATGATTATATCATCCTTGATTACCTGGTGAGGAATCAACAAAGCTGACCTTGTCTCCGTTGGGCAGAATCAAGGGTTGGTTACTTCTTAATCCTGTTAAGTCAACGGTGACTTGCTCGCAACTGATCCATTGGCCATTTTCACAATATGGAATGGGACCCGATTTGGGATTGGAAGAAAGCTGCACAAAGGATTTGGCAGCGAGGTCTCTGAAAGATATAGAAAATAATTCGCCGGATTGATTTCCAATCGGGGAGAATATCAATCAAGTTGTGATCGTGAAACTGACCGAGAGGCAACCCTGGAGACCAGTGTCAACGACAAGATCGCTAGATTGGCTAAAGCTCCCATGATGTTGAACGACGATGGCTGATAGTGAGGGTAATGATGTTCATGGTGACATTTAAACTGAATCCAAATCTCTCCCACTGCCAAGGCTGCGTTGTACAAGGATGATTTTTTTTCATTCGGATATTTGGCAAAGGAACACATTTGATCCTTTCAGAAAAAATAGCATCTTTGTATTATCTCAAAATGCGGCCAAATAAGATCTGTTCTCCTTCAAAATAAGAGAAATATTCTTTTTAGTTGACACATGCAAGCATCAGTATCTCATGCTTATGTATTTCTAGATAGAAGACACTGCCATATGCTAATACGGTAGATTGAGACGTAAATATTTTCTTGTGACTCCTCTTGTGTCAGAGATTGCCCCTAAACATGCTTGAAGAAGTAGCTGCTTCTTTTAACAGAGTTTTACATTTTGATCAAAAGTAGCAAATTAACGATTATGAAAGTTAAGTTTCAAATAATGGATTAACAAGCAGTAAAGTTCACGTTTGCATCAACGATGCCCACCAATGATCTCTAGGGTACGTCAAAAATGATTTATGCTTCAGATTTGGTCATACTTTCGTTATGCCAATTTTAAGATAATTCATTTCATCATCTTGTTGCTAGCAGGGAACTTACAGTGTTTTTAGTAACACTCTCAAACTTATGCAACTAAGATTTATTTACTACCTTGATCTTTATTCTTATCTTATTACATCCTGGATCTTTTCTTGCATCTTTTGCACACTGGGCCCGTTTTCACCTATTTTAAGCTTCTTTTGACTAATTTTGTGAGGTCAGAAAATTTGTATTTTCTAAGTTATGATAAGAAATTGGCACCCCTGACGCAAGTCTGCACCTTTTCCTAAGACACAAAGGTAATCCTAAAACACACTAGAAATATTGATTGAGCATATTTCATCAAACAAAACCACGCAAACAGCAACCCACTGAGTACTTTCAAGGAATGGCATGGACTTGAACTGATTTAAAAAAGTACATTGTGAACATGGACCGGATGAACATGCAAGTTTCTTCAAATGGCATAATTTTGAGAACCTTAGTTATTAGGTAGGCACCTGAGCTGGGAATATCCCACTTTGCAATGTTGCTATTAACAGGGTTTAAAAAAATTGAATGTAACATTGTTGGAAAAGGCGAGCGAATATTCATTTGAATATGTTTGTTTTCTATCATGCTGCACTATAAAAGGAGAAAGCGAAGTTTCCTTGCTTATGATTTGAAAGAAACATGTACCCTAGTTCAATTTGCTTAAGTAGGATTTAATTACAATGTATGTGACCTAAAGCATCGTCATGAGAGAATCACACCCTAATCCAAAAGACGGTCTCGTTGTCCCAACAGTTTGCGACATACATGGAACAGGCAACGTTGGCTCATTCTCTGTACATAAATCAATACTATGGTCCTACTGAATTTACAACAGTCTAAGACCTACTCCCAACAACGGCAGTCTTGCTAATTCTTAGTTATCTTGAAGTTTCAATAAGTCTCGTGTCTTGTTCTCGTTGAACTCCGACCGTGATCGATCTAGGTTGACCAATACAGCTCTTCCCAATGTAATGAAGTGGAGAAAACTTTAAAAAAACACGTAATGCAATACCCCGATTTCGAGCATTTTGTGGAGGGAGAATTTAAACAGACATTATAACGAACTCAATCGATTGTGATTCAATAAAAGTTTCAAGTTGATGTCATCAATTTCCGAAATTATTTCCGTTTAAAGAGCCGGTTTCTTGAAAAGTGGCTTGTTTAAAATTACAAATCTGGCATCATTTCGAACGAATTTGGCGTTCAATTCCATTCAGTGTGATCTAGGAATGGTTAAACCAACATAATCTGAAAAGGATCTAAGCCCTTGAGAACTCTGGAGCGAAGTGTCCGGATGGTATTCCGAGCGTGGTTCTGAAAAGATTTGTAAAGAGTGTTGCTATCACCCTCGCGATGGCATTCAACCAATCCTTGCATCAGGGTGTGGTTGCCCAGATGGGGAGGAGAGCTAATGTGTGTCAGCTCCACAAGGGCGGAGACAAGAAAATGGCAGGAAATTATCGCCCAATCTCGTTGACCAGTGTTTCATGCAAAATTTTCGAAGGTATTATGAGGGACCGGAAACTACATGTGGAAGAAAATGCAATCATTTCGGATGATCAACACGGTTTCAGAAAGGGAAAGTCATGCTCAACCAATTTAATACAATGTAAAGAGTTCCTAACCGGCGCCTTTGAGGATGGAGAGTCAGTCAACACTATTTACTTGGACCTTGCAAAGGCATTTGGCAATGTGGACCACGCCATATTGATAAGAAAACTCGAGCTTGTGAAC
Organism: Tigriopus californicus; assembly: GCF_007210705.1. NCBI lineage: Eukaryota > Metazoa > Arthropoda > Copepoda > Harpacticoida > Harpacticidae > Tigriopus > Tigriopus californicus. The sequence goes on along the minus strand of NC_081445.1, from coordinate 3,485,699 downwards.
ATTCCGGCCTCCGTCGTTTCATGGATACGACAGTGGTTGTGGCATAGACAACAAAAAGTCGNACCTGATCAACGAAGAATCCAGCTTATGAATGCAGGCATTGATAGGCATTGAACGGTAGCTTAAGGTGCATTTTACTTCTTTCTATGAACTATAACGTATGTCGTTATATCCAATTGCCTTAGATTCTCACACAAGGACGGTTTTCATTTCAGAACTCACTCAACTACTCTGTCCTCGACCAGGATTTCAGGATGCTTCAAAATATGATTTTCACTTAGAAGTTTAGAAGTTATAGATATGTGCCTGCACTAAAATTTAACTTTTCGTTGATGTAAAGGCAACACTATATTTCTGAGCCCAACCAGCAATCATACGAAATAATCAAGTAATTTTTGCCTTCAGAAACACAATAATACAGGAATAACCAAACAAATAAAAAACTTCTCTTTCACCTTTTCATATCGTATTTTAACTTTCTTCGTATGGGTAATTTTTATAACCTGAAGCAACTATTTTGACCAAATCGCAAACTATTTTTCTGACACCCCCTCAATGATGACAAATTAAAACAAAAAAATAGGCGAAAAGCCCCCTCTCTTGCTAGAACTAGAGAAGAATGGCTCAGGTTGATTATAAAATCTTGGTAAGAGGTGGGTTTGACTGAATGATATTTACAACAGTTTGAGCTATACATAGGCTGGGCTTTATGGCAAAATTTCCTCATGTTCTAAGAATGGAAGGGCGACTGTTCCATCATAAGCAAACTAGTCTTGTAACTTACGTCGCCGTTTCAAAATATTGTGAAACTCTCGATCCATCCATGGTTTTATCAGTCAACTAAGACCCTGTGCAAGATGTTAGGTACTTTTCTTTCAATTAGAACTGAACTAGCTGACCTGTAGTTCAACAATGTCTTTTTGGAACGGTCTGGCCGACGGAGAGCAGAAATTTGGCTCCTCCTTGCTCCAGGGTGGCGTGATTGACGAATTCCGTGATTGGGAACCCTGGAGCCGATTCGTTTGACTGGAACTCACCGAGTCACGCGGGAAAACAAAACTAGTGGCGCTCACCGTTTGCTGGTCAGCTAATTTTGACGTGTCTTCGATGGTTACATCCACCTTCATCTACGTATTAGAACAAATTATGGTTGAATTCAATGGCATATAGTACGGATGAACGAGGCCAGGAAGTAAGGTACATTGTCCAACATTGGGACGGAACGACGGGATTGGACGGGACGACGGACGGACTCACCTTTATTTTCACGCATTTCAGTGCATTATTGATAGATTCGGTGGCTTTTTGAATGCCAAGGCGGAATTCTTCAGAATCGGCCTTGAGTCGGTTTCCTCGGTGGTAATGCATGAGTGCGTGCTCAAAGCGACCCATTTGATACAAGCAGTCCGCTTGCAGAGAGAGGCACTTGCAGTACAACGGGTCCGAAGTTCGAAGGCCTTTGAAGGCCAGCATTGCGTCGTTTAAGGCATCTTTGTTACGACATAAGATCAGCATGACCCGTCCTCGGATCAGCAAGGACTAAAAAGACAAACCGATTGGATGGAGGGCTTTCATTGTCTGAGTTTGCAGTCACTGTTCGAATTCATGATACAACTTGATCGTGTTCTTAAAAAATCGTATAAAATAGAAGGCGCTGTGCTAACAAGGACAAACATACGGGGACTTGGCACACAATACATTTTGATCCATTGTCATATTAAAGAACTGTGTTTATATTTCCCTTTTGATGCAATATCAATGAATTTGGAAGTCAAAAAGAGCCAAAAGACCAAAAGATTAGTCTCAATGGTACGTATATTAAAATGCTTGATGAACATTCTGAACAACTTAAGGCTATGGATACAACGGGGGTCAAAAAGCCATGTCAAGTTTCCAAAGAAATGCCCCAACATATTTTGGCATTTTTCTTGGGCAAGAATGCCTTTTTTTCTTGCATAAACTCAAAATAGCTCAAAACTTTGTAAAACCTCGAAAAATCATTTATGACGCATCAGAAGTACACTTATAGAATCAATGAAGCCTCAAATAAGCAGTTTTAAAACAGTTTCAACAAGCTCTTCAAGACAAGCCCAAATCTGTAAGAAGTATGCATTGTCTCCGGAATTTCAAGCGAACGCGTAATTAAGTGTGCGTGTGATAATTGTAAAGCATATTTTCAAAAAAATGACACCTTTAGCGTGCCTTAAGGGGCTTGATGTTGCTTCGTTAAATAGCTATGCAGTATCGACGATGGATAGATTGATAGAAAGAAAGTCGAGGCAAAAAGAAATGGTATTTTCCCTTCTGATTCCTCACCTGCTTATTTGGTATGAACTCCTCTCCCATTGGGATGTCGTCGGGTTCCTCCAGAGTGAAGTTGAGGCATCGAATGGCATGTTCCCACTCCCTTCGACGAATGTGATCTTTGGCACGTTCTCGCAATAGTTCATGGTCCACCGCAGGGGTTTGCCTCCGCTTGTGAACCTGTTGAAACGACATTCAATAATCAAGACCCATCTGAAACCCTCTTGGAGATAGCAACTATTATTCTACCACGGGTTCCGCTTCCAAGTCCAACTCCATGGTTGAAAACCAACTGAATTCACATGCAAAAGACAATGAATGCAAACCACTTGGTGCCCGAGGTCGCCAAAGGGGCTGCCAATGAGTGCCATGTTGTTTAAGAATAGTGAAAAAAGGGGGCGGACGAGATCTTTTGGGACGTTTCAAGACACGCACTAGCATAAAGCGGGAACATCCTGTGCAGGTAGTAGGTAAAAGTACATCTGATGTGTCAAGCAAGATACCCCGGGATGTGGTAGGAAATCGCGACCTCTCACGTCAAGGTCAAAACTGAATGGAATCGTAATTGAACACTTTTTTTACAGTGATGAACTTACTTTCATAACGCGGACTAGAATTGTCACTCAAATCTCACCACATGTCTTATGGTTCCACACAATTGTGGGACTGAGCAAAGGAATGAGGGTGGACACATTCATTTTGCCGCATTAGACTTTCTTCCCTTCATTTCCTTCCGCTCTTCCTCACGAGGGTCCAAATTTTCGTCTTGGCCCGAGTCAGTCAGTCAAATCTTGGCCTGACGCGATTCATTAGGGGCAATGTGTTTGAATCTCCCGCTCTTTTCTAATATCAACATTAGTAGCGCTGCGCTCGGCCAAAGATTGGGGGTCTATTTTGCTAATGGTCGTATTTGACCAAGATTTGAGACGTATAATGGAAATAATCCCATCGCATGTTTTGCATGTCTCAAGTCCATGGAACTAGCCAGATTATATGTTCCAAAGCCTCTCGAACTTTTTGCTAACTGAGACAGATACGAGCATGTTTGTACTTGGACCAAGGGAAGGCGCAGAAGGCCTATTCACAATACATGACCAACCAAGGGGTAATTTTCTTGATTAATCCCTCGTCTAAAAGAGACGCACTCAGGGGACTACTTCCCCCCTTGTCATAAAAGTATGGGCTAATTTTAGTCCCAATGGATGGCCTTTCCCTACAAAGGCCATAGTTGAAGCATGTACAAAACACTTTTATCATTGAAGCATACGAGTTCAAATGTTTTCTATTCCAATTTCCACATTTCATAAGCTTACGGGTGTTCCGGTATTCTTATCCAGGAGCCTGAATATTTTATGCCACGTGGTCATTGTCGATCTTATTTCTGAAAAGAGAGGCGAAAAGTTTTGGATTAATTCTATTTATAAGTCGCTTTTGAGAGCAAAAATGGAATTGAAAATAGATCTTTCTCCTACATTCGCTATTTTTCACATCCCGATTGTTCAGTAAGTCATGGTCAAAATGCCAATACCATTGTACTCAAATAAGACCATACCAAAATGACTTTGGAAGCCTTTTACTTTAGGTTGAAGTATGAAGGTTGTTTTTTTTTTTGGAAAGAGACCTCCTTACCACAATCCCTTGTTAAAGCAAGTTGCTATTCAGAATCTGACAAATCGGTCTCTTGCCACGTAAATATCACTTTTCAAACCTAAATGGTTGAAATGAAAGTCAAACTTAATCAAAAGATTGGTTATTCATATAACATTCTACGACAATGGTAGTAAATTTGATTAGAGAAACAAAATGTTGTATTGTACCACTTAGGTCATCATGCCATCAGAAACACAAAAGGCCGTGAATAAAGCGCCAATTTTGCATGGATGGATGATCAATTTTGGGGNCAAGGAAGTGTTTTTGGGGCCAGTTCTCTTTCTGGGGCAAAATCTGTCGTCAAAAAATTTTAAAGTTCGCCGATGATACAAAGCTCTTTCGGAGGGTGAACTCGTTTGAGGATCGCTCTTGTTTCCACAGGTACTTGAATCATATATTGGAATGGACAGAGCGAAATAAGATGGAGCTCAACGTGGTGAACAGTTCGTTGATGGGATTTGGGAAAGAACGGGTCCCAGCCATCTTCATGTTAAATTCGAAAGTGATTCCGTTGGTCCAGACACATTGCGATCTTGGAATGCTCTTTGATCCCACCCTGAAGTTTAGCGAACACTCGCCCTTCGTGGCGTAGAAAGCAATCCGATTTGTGGCATCCTGAGACACGTCATTTTGAATCGCGACGGGTGAAACCTTGTTGAAATTATTCACAATTTATGTGCACCCGTTGCTTGAGCATGCGTAGCTATACGTAGGCTTAAGTGTGACCTTCTCACTCTCTTTAAGATTCGTACGGGCCTAGTGACACTCGAAGAAGCTACGTCTCCCGTCCTATCTTTGCTGCGAACACAGCCCAAGCCCCGTTCCACGTTCGTGAGAAGTGTCCCTCAAATAGATCTCCCAATCATAAGGAACACAATTCGCTGGGATTGTTTTTTGTGTGCAGGTCTTGAGAATATGGAACGAACTCCCCCAGGAAATCCGGCACTGTGTTAGTGTGAGGGACTCTCGAAATGAGCTTAGTGCCTACAACTTATCACCCTACCTCATTCATCAATGCTACTAGTTGCCGAGTCTATATAATTCTGATTTTCAATTTCTATTCTACTCGTACATTACTGTCAGTTATTTTTAGTCCATTTTTCTACCTACTCATGGTGATATAAATATTTACTTATTTTAGACAATACTCTTTATGCACCCCAGGGAGTGCTAGAGTCGTCCCGAGCATTAAACAATAAACAATATGCTCTCATTTGTTCAAACATTAGACATTTGCCATTGATGCATTTCACAAATTAATGAATTTTTATCTTGGATTTATGTTCTGATTCCGACATGGGGGGGGG
>NC_081445.1:3443550-3479330 GCF_007210705.1 Tigriopus californicus | reverse complement strand
TAAGGAATACGTAGGCCTTGTTGATCCGGTAGCATCTTTCAGGTCAGACTTGGACAAATTTTTAGATAGCATACCAGATCAACCCTACATTCAAGGACTAACTCGGTCTGCCAACTCAAATTCGTTGGTAGACCAAATATCATATAAAAATTGAAAGGGAATAAATAGACGAATTATAATCTTTCATTTTAATAGTACCGCGGATTACATTCCCTGTAGCGGTTAGAAAAGCCCGTGAAAAACCAAACCGAAGACCAATTATCTCTAGTGGGGTTCTTTTCCGTTTAGATAAAAACGAAGAGCAGATGCCCTGATTTTTTCTTTGGCTTCTCCTTCCTCTTTGAACGCGCTGCTTGATACCTCTTTGGATTTGATCCGCCACTTTCTATAACTCAGAGCTTGACCATTAAATGGCGGGACGATAAGACCATCAGAAAAGCGCCATTGCAGTCAGATTATCGTGCTTTTTTTCATTTTGAAGCCATATATTAAAATTGCATTCCATTCATAAATCGCTTTCAAGAGTGCTGATGGAATTGAAAATAGATCTGCTTCCAATATCAGTTCGCTATTTTTCACATACGTATATCTCATATATATATATGATAAGTCATTGTCAAGTATCAATTATGTAGGCCTGAGCCATAAACCGCTGTCTTGTTGTATATGCTATTATTATTTTTTGAATGTATTTTATGCGAGAAGTATGTCTCATTGGATATATATTTAAGTGTTACATCAATTAGTTTCGCACATGGAGATTTGGGGCCCATTCTAGGATCAAGGGTTGCCATTCGAGGAAATATCCACTAGGGAAGCAGGGTTTGGGTGGATGGGGAGACCTGGGATCGAACCCATAAACCCGAGGTCAACTCGGTCACGCATTGATCAAATGCGCTACAACCATCTCCCTTTCATCCTCCCATTCATTTATGACACAGTATGCCTCATAGATCATTCTTTTCTCCAGACATAACGGAAAATATTATTCCGGTTGAAATGACAATAGTTAATCGTTGGTGGAAGCAACGGAGCGCAAGTTCTACGAAACAAAACAAAAAGTTCAAAGAGAAAAAGGACAATGCTCGAAAACGATAAGAATCAAATTGAAACTAAGCAACCTTGATTTTCACGATTGTATTACAAGATTCAGAGCCACTGTTTCATATTAATTTTTTTGGCTACCAATGCTGTTGATATCAGGGATGAAAATTTATGTAAGACCATTTTCTACCACCTGGCAGAAAATGGTGGCAGAGAGTGGCAAAAAATCATGCACAAAAAGTGGGAGAAAATGGCAAAAAAACAGAAACCTTTTAACATCTTTAAAACACTTTTTATTATACTGGCATACGTTTTCAAGCAATTTTCACCTCTTATTGTATGTAGTCTTGACATGCTGGGAAGGGGATTTTGCACAAATGTGCGAGATACTAATAAAAAAGATCACTCAATTCTGATGGAGTTTGAATTTTGCCATCTCAAACGATCATGAACAGGGTTGCTATGTGGCTAATCTATTTTTAGTCAATATGACTTTTAGTATCAATCGAAATTTCATGTCTGACGAAGTAGAATATCATTCAGACTTGATTGAATTGTTGTGCATTCATTTTAGATACTCATATTCACGGCTTATAAATAATACTTATGTTGCGAGGAAAAATGCTTCATGTTTCACAATGTTTATGGACTTGCTCGAATTTAAGTGCTCTTAAATTGCGCACATTAATTAGCAAGGATGATGCTACAAAGTTATTTTGTCATAGAACATTGCCCTCTTATTTCGATCAGGGATCTCAAGCACAGGCGGCCATTTCAGACCACCTTCTACCATTTTTTGCCACTTTGTGCCACTTTCTGCCATTACATGGTAGAAAATGGCAGATATTCCTTCAAAGACGACTTTTGCCCTCCTTAGTTGATATAGTAGCTTCTTTGACGTGGGATTTCACGACATTTGCATTTACTGATGTTGGGAAAGTACGATAATTAGAACTCATACAACAATGTTCATACTTTTTCCTAAATTCGAGGAAGCTTTTCTGATTCAGTTGCAAAACAACGCCTCGGTAGTTTACTCTTAGGTTCATTTCAAAAATGATATGTAAGTGGTGTTTTTCAACATTTAGGTTATACTAATATGATGTCTTGTTCTGAAAGAGAGAACAGGAAGTGTTCACCTTATCATTGCAGATTTGAGCCTTTGTTCTGTCCCGCTCCTCAGTCTTCATTTTATGCGTATTCTATCAGTATCATGGCTAACATCTTGAATGTGCTCTTCCTTGAGAACCTTCAGGGAATCTCTAGCCTTATCTTGAGCGAGACCCATTCCAATGGACGTCTAGAGACCTTGGACGTATTGTTTCGCCTCAATTCACACGTGACTCTAATCTTCCTGGTTTTGGCGAGCTGCCTCCTCCAAGTGGAACAGGTGAATGTGATCTATGATGAATCAATGTGGTCCGAAATACGGCATGAAAAATGATTACCCTAATTCCGGCAGAGTGTTTTGAATCAAAATTGGCTAGTCTGCTCTAAAAGTGGACAAAATTGGGCTGTACCGTTTTCATTGGTTTCTGAAGCAAATTCTACCAAGCTGTAGACCTGACCATAGATTTCTAGACGCTGGATGTCGGACGACCGACCACTCGGTTGGCCAAACAGTACAATAAACCGGTTTGTAATCAATTCCCAGGAGACCATCCATTGTACTGTTTTACCAGCCGAGTGGTCGGTCGTCCGACATCCAGTGTCTAGAAATCTATGACCTTACGTGGGGGGGGGGATTTTATTGCAATCCCCCTTGATCATGATATCTCCAAAATTTGACAATGATTGAGTGAACTTTCTAGTTTTGTGGATCTCCTATTGAATGCTACGGAGGTCCTGATCCGGCAGGCTTGATCAAGGTGGCAACTGGAACTTGTTGGACCAATGGAACATTCACATCCACGAAAATCAGTAATTGGGAGGGAAAAAATGAGGGGCAAGGTGAGCATCCTGCAAATTAGGGCATCGTGTCCATGATCTCACTTGACATAAAAGATTTTTGGGTGACTGTTTCCCTTTGCAGGATTGGGCAATCCAAATTGTGATTCTGAAAATCAAAATGACTGCAGATTTAACATCAATTACTATCAGTGGACCGCATTTGTTCTGTTGCTGCAAGCCCTTTTTTTTTATTTGCCCAGGTAAGGGACGGAAGTATCTTTAAGCAGGAGCTCAGAGAGTCATTACCTCCCACAGGTGTCGAAGTTGGGTGCCTATGGGGCGCCTCTTAATCCGTCGGAATGAGTTAAAATGCCTTTCATTAAATGGTCGGTAGAGAATAAAGAGTCTATCAATTCCTTTTTCAAACTTCATTGAGGCAAGCAAAATTGTTGTAACATTTTCAATTGCTCTCAAAAGGAACAGCCTTTCTACAACAGCCTTCAATTTTTGACAGACACGAGAAACCCTTTGCCTTGTTAGCATTCAAAATTCTTTATTCAGTCCTTAAAACACTTTTCTTTGACTAGCGAATTATTTTTTTCCAGATGGATTTGGTCCCTTTTCGAAGAAGGGGCAGTGGGATCCGTGATTCGCTCCTTTGCTAAAATTCCCAACAATCGCTCGCTTGAAAACAAGAAGATGATCAAAGTGTTGTGTGAAGCTTTGGTGGCCCGCAAGTAAGTGATCCCTTTCTTAAGTTACAATCCCACGTGAGAGAGAGTGTCCCTTTCTACTGTTTTTCAGGAGCTACTGGAACTTTGTTTTCTACTCCAAAGTCGTCTTGGAAGTGTACATGCTGTTGAACATCTTGTTCCAATTCCCTTTCTTGAACTTTTTCTTTGGATCTTTCGCCTTTTATTGTGAAGGGGAGCATTCCAATTGGATAACCTTCCATAACTTTGGGACCAACATGGTCCAGTATTGGTTACGTGGTTCTTGGGGACGCGATGGATCAGTCCCCATCAATCCGGGATTGGTTCTGTTCCCTCGAGTAACAACTTGTGAGCTCAAAATGATCCAAGAAGACTTCCTCACAGGATGCTTTGGATTTCATGTTGATCTTTATTGCAGGCGAATTCCGAATGGTTGGCTATGGAGGAGGAAGCCAAATCACCTACTTCATGTGCTTCCTGTTGCTGAACAACATCAATGAAAAGATATATTTATGCTTTTGGTTCTGGATCGTCATTCTGGGCACTCTCATAAGTAAGTTGAAAGAAAGGACTGCGATTTGGGTCAAGTACACTTTGCTTTTTGTTGCCAGGTTTGCCAAAACGTTTATAGAAATAATTGTTCTCGCAATACCTTAGGGAGCTTTGATTCAATTAGCCATTAGTAAAATAGCTGGAACTAACACGTGAAAGTAGGTCAGATCGCGTAAAAAGCACTTTCATTGGCTCTGTGTACTTGTTTCTTGCACTTATTTTGCGAAATTTTATTAGTAGCATATAGATTCTATATACTACTTTTATAAACTTGATCTTGAAACATTGTATTTGTCGGTTTTATAAATATAATGTTAAGAAATCAATTGTTTAGTTTGTCGATAAACTTAAGGACCGGGGATGGAACATTTTAGGGTTTTAAAAGTTTTCTTCTTTATAAAGTACTCGAATAAGTCGAAGCCAAAATTGATTTGATAACATCTGATGAAGGAATAACAGCTATATTCTTCTCTACGGTGTAAAAGAAAAATTGGTTCATGTTTTTCCATTGAATGGATGCTTTGACATAATAACAGGAATGCAAAATTTTGAGTCCTCTGAAGCTAATTTTTGGAGATTCGCCAAAGCAACCACCAAACGAGTCGTTTTTTCAGGAATTCAATTTTGGAATACGAAATGCTGTCTTTTCATAATATTATTCTAATTTCACATTTTATTTGCATTTTCATTTTCATTTTTAGTCCATTTCCTTTGCCCTTGGGTTTGCATTTCAAGGCGCTTCCACATCCCACTCCATGACCCGTATCAAAATGGAATTATCTTTCAGGTGTTAAATTGATTGTACGCCTTTTAAAAGCTTCCATTCTCACGAGTTGGACGAAGCACACCTTGCGCTCCTATTGTCGGCGTTCGGTGTCGGACGTCTCGGATTTGAACGAAGTGAGAGGCGCCAAAACCAGCTTGATCTTAGAGTCCAATGTGCCCCATGGGATCGTCTTCATCCTGGAGATCCTGCGTCGAAATTCCCATCCCTCCGTACTGAAAGAGGTCACGTGGACTACCTTGACCTTGCTTCGATCCAAGTCCAAGAGTCGAAAAGCAAGAGACTAGACCACGTGGTCTTACTTTCATCGTTATGAATGAGCCTTGACCATGAAATAAATATACATCTCTCTAGTATTGGCTCTGCTGGACTTTTGATGAGGAAACTGTTTTACCCAAGTATGAGGGAGCAATTCTACAGATTTTTTATTGATTGCGAAGCCAATGAGTAGAGCGGGTCAAAATATGCATTATACGTTTCATACCCTAAAACATTTTTTGTTGTCCAGGGACCCTGGATGCAGAGACCAGCGAGGTTGAGTATACGTCATCAAATTCGAGCGATCTGATTTGCTAATGAAAATGGGCTTTGTTTGGAAACTTTCTCACCAAGGAGTCAGCCACTTCAAAAAAGACCGAACATGTTTGTATTACACAAGAAGGCAAAGCTTTGAATGGTTTATGACAAATTTGATTCATATTGGGTTCAAAACAACTTATTATATCGCATTAAACTGTCTTTTGCCATTACAATTGCATCATTATGGTTTTTCTCAATAAAATATAGTTGTCACGCTGATTTCTCGCATGCTGCCAGTGTCAAATTAGAGTAATGCGCTTCAAAAGACAGAGTACAACCATTTTAACAAATTACATTGCTCAATCTAAAAGAGACTTGTTTCTTGAGAGACTCAGGAAGTTTGCATGCTATAGTGTTGATTTGAATAATGAAATTGCATATGTTAGCAATCTAATCTTATGAAAAAAAGGGTTCAGAAAGTATTTAGAAAGTAAGAAAACTATTCTCAATAATATAAAATACTATATCCATGAATCAGCTTGTCTTTGAGTAAAATTTCGCAGTGTCCTTAAAGAAAATATTCAATGGTGCTTGTCATGACAGTGCTCTTTCTTGTACAACGCATCAATTCAAAATCTGTTTGGAAACTTTTTAGTTCAACTCATCACTTACTTTTTTTGAATTGGAGCCACTTGTCAACCTCGCGCGTCTCTTACCAGGGTCTCTATTGAGCAAATATTTTACATATATATGCATTTTCTAGCATTGCTCAAACCCCTGGAAAATTCGCCGTATTTTGGCCTCAAAATGAGATATTGTAACTGAGTGGCTAAATATGCAGCGGCGAAAAAGAAGGCAAAGCCCCTCTCCCGAGTTACCGTGGGTTCCATTCCTTCAGTTAGAATTTGCGTTTTTAGGGAGGAGGTGTGGCGAGTGCAGTTTGCACATTGTTCTGATTACATACCATTTATTTTTTGTTGCTTTCAAAACCGTTTTATCCATTTATCCGCCAGCAATCTTTATCTTGCGCAAATTTTTCACTAACTTGCTCATTCAGATTTAAAGCATTTTCTAGATTTTGAGCCCAAATCTCAGTTTCAGAGCATATTTTTCTTACATATTTGGATCAATTGTTATAAATATTTAAGGTTTTTTTTAACGTTTCTTTGCATATTTTCACTAACTGATATGCTTAAAGCATAAATACATATATTTTAGTTCATGGAGGCGTCTTACAAATCTTGATGTTCAATTGAGTTCAGAAGGTTCTATCAATAGATGGCGATGGAACAAGAGTAATCATTGTCAAGATTATAGGATAGATCATTTTGATTGGGCTCCCATATAGATGTGTATTTGCATCCTATTTATCCCTTGATTTCTATTCGAATGAGCCCTGGCTATAATTTAATGAAAATTTTGAGTTTCATAGTAGTCGAAACGGTTTGGCGCAAAATGAGGTCAAAAATTGGAAATAAATTGGACCTTTTTTCAGCACTTGCTTGGTTTAATAGCTCAAAATAGTATGCAAAAAGATGAAAGGGTCATTGACAAAGATTACAGTTGGGTATGTACTTTCATATTGTGGGGGATCATTGTGTAAAAGATGGCAGTGCCATGTGGAGTTCTTTTTTAATCATCAGAGCAAATCAAAACATGAAGAAACAGTGTTTTTCACTTTTTCCTCTCTCTATATGTCAATTTATGATTTACTATTTACTGGCATTTTTCACCGTTTTACTCAATGAGTTGACTTTTTCTTTGATTTTTTTTCTCTTTTTCCTCAAAAATATGAGCACATTGAAGGAAAATCTTAAAAAATTTTGCCTCTTTTTACACAATTAAGTGTTTTCCTTTTTTTGTAATATTTGATTTTTCCCTCAACGTTGGACCGATTATTTCGATTTTTGAAAAACCATTCAAGATCATTTCAGCTTTTAAAACTGAATTGTTTCAGTACATGGCCATAAGCAAATGTGGATGGTTCGTTTAAGTGCCAACTTTTTTCTGTGCTGTCCAGAAAAATAATTTCAAATTCGTCAATCTTTTCTTACTCAAAGAAAACATTAAGTGTGACTTTAGTAACATCGTGCACTTTTACCCTATTGCCTTTGACATCCTGCACGCTTTGAGTGAGAAAAAACTACTTAATTGAGTTTGCAGAATAGATTGGCTATGATGCAAGAGCTTGCGACCATAAATACAAGCATTTTTTGCAGACTTCCTTAACGCGACTGGGATTGGAATCCCAACAGTTCAAGGTGAAAAACTCATTCATTTACCTAACTTCTATTTTCATATATTAGTTGATCGACCAAGGAATTAGAGTTGGCTGATCTGGCTAACCCTTGAATAAAAGGTTGATCGGGAATTTTAGTCAAAAACTGGTCCAAGTCTGACTTAAATCCTGCTGCTGGATCAACGCCTACATAAACCCTACGAATATTTGAGGGCAGCAAATTGAACAATGAAGGAGCCCGAGAAAGATGAGAGGTGGACTTCATTGTTTTAACTAGCCTGGATTCTCGAGGGCTTGAAGGTGCTCTCAAAACGCACATTAAGCCTCTACGGTCACTACAATGACCCTAAATCCTGGGTTGGGACAAAGCTCATGGATGCTTTTGAAAACGTACCATATCAGATATCTTTCGTACCTTCTTGAACATTGTACAGTCCCACTTTTCTAGTCTCTTCCCAGTACGAAAGCTCTCTCATATCTTCAATGTTCTTAGTAAACATCTTTGGACCTGCTCAAGCTTTTACAAACCTGCTGAACTAATTGGAGCCAAATGGGCGAGGCATATTCAAGATGCGGCTGGACAATCGACTTGTACGATGTAGATCGTGATACTATCTCTGGACTGGTGCGATACATCCAACCACATGTTTGAAGAAACCTTACCAACTTTCAACTGGATATGCTCATCGAACTTTCCATTATCTTGGAGGACTACACCTAAATCCTGCATGGAATAGACCTGCTGAATGCCTTAACTTCATCATCTAATAGTGGAGTGTCTAATGGCGTCGACCCAAAGGTCATTGAGCGGAATTTCATTCCATTCTGTGCCATGTTACTCGCAGCAACCAGGAGTAGATTTGGTCTAGGACCTCTACCAGACAACTGGAATTCTGACCATTCCTCCAACTACCAATTTGTTATCTCGCATAGGAAGAGATGCTGACATTACCACTACCAAGCTTCTGAAGCGGAGCAATGAAGATGATGAAAAGGAGGGCCTCTAAGAGGAGCCCTGAGGGACACCCGACTTGACATAATAGTTTCATTTGTGGCAGAAAGCAATCAGTTAAGGTTGAGGGATCCCTTAACCTTAACTGATTGCTTTCTGCCACAAATGAAACTACTTAACCAACTGAGAACCATGCCTGGGATCCCAATCTCATGGAGCCTGTTAACTAAAAGTCCATGATCTACCTTGTCAAAGGCCTTCGCAGAGTCGGGATAAACCACATCGACTGATTCATGGTTCTCTAGTCCCTCAATAACCTGCTCTATATGTTCAATCCGTTGAGTAACTAAAATATGCTCGGAGCCCATGCTGCCTAGAGGGAAGAAGGACTTCGTTGACTTCAAGAAATTCTTTAAGTTTGAGCTTAATGATCTGCTCAAACACCTTTGCAATATTCGAATAGAGAGAAATCGGCCCTATGATTAAGCACTTTTTTCTAAATCCCTCCACCAGAACGAGGCAGAAGAGCTCGAACGGGACAAATCCCAGAAGGTGGAGATTTCAATCATCCTGTCTTATGGATTATGGATTCCAACGTTGAACTTAGATATAAGTTCATGTGTCTGTCTGCTTGGGGCACCCTGAGACCTCAAAAGTTTTGAGTTTGGTAATATGCTTTTCCTTGATTTGAATTACGTAGTGCATTGCAATCGATGCTTGGAATGTAATATAGATCCTAAGCAATGAAAGGTATTGTCAGGTTTGATGAAATTACTGCTGATCTTGTTAATGAGTCAGTGCTTGAGGATCGAGTTTCTCCCTGAATACAAAGTATGGTTTGAAGAAATGCACCAGAAGACCAGAATACGAGCCTTTGCCGATCCCCGGTTTATATCATCGTTTTATCATAAGTTTAACGATATTGTCATCGAATGATTTGCTTTTGTACGGTCAAATCCGTTTGACAAATCCCACCAGTGGAAACTGGTTGTTCGGAAAATTAAAAGGCTCAGATCTAAATGGGATTGGGATTGGTCGGAGAAAGCAATTTCGATTTCAAGGACTCTAAAAATTCAACGATTTCATCACACACTTGGCGAAGTTGGAAAGGCGTTTATTACCGTATATAATAAGAGTGTATCATAGAGTTGGCGAGAGTAACATCAGTAGAAGAAGTAGTGGTAGTAGTAGTATTAATGATAGTATTGGCAAATATTGGTAGCGAAATAGTAGTAGCAGTTATTATTAACAATAGTAGTAGTAGTAGTGGTTATGTTGTGGGGGCATCATTAGACTAACAGTCGTAAGAAATGGAAAAAGGTGGACTGGTCGGCATGATTGATTGGAAAGGCACCTGAATTATGTTCCTAAGTCTCAACCAGAGTGGAGGGTTTGTTATAGCCGGAAAATGGTTTTAACGGAGCTTGGCTCTCTACGAAAAATAGAGCGAAAAGGACAACTATGCGTTGACAACATAGGTGTGACACAAATTTTCGGCAGCAACTTCAAAATAGACGAAATAGTTTGTTGCCGCGCCGGCGGAAAAAGTGTATCGTGTTTATTTGTGTTTTTCTTCATTTAGAGTTCCTTCAAAAGATTGGATTTGGCAGTCTTCAGCTTTCCTAAGCGCGTTTCGAGGTGTTTATTGGTCGTTTCTAGTTCCTCAACACGGGTCGTGGCCTCTCTCAGCTAGAAAAAAGATAGGAAATAATAATGAAACCAAAACGTTTTCGCTTGTTTTAAGTTTAGCGGCGCGAAAAAAAGTGAACTTGGAGCATGAAGGTTATGAGTAGAGCCGGTCAAAATTTGCAGATAAATGTCTTAATTGACAACTAATGTGCAAAAACCAACCGATTTTGCACAAAAAATGCAAATAACCTTTCCGAAACATAGCCACTAACACATTCTGGGTTGTGTTAGGGTTGTTTTAGCTTTCCGTATCAAGCAACACGTAGATATAAAGGAAAATTATACCATAATGTCTTCCAAGATTGGGATTTGAACCTGCTATCCCTAGGGAGCAGATTCTTGCCTTGTCCATGCTGCCTCTTAGACAGATCAATATTTTGCACATCCTTATTATTTCGTGAAAAAGATATATCTCAAATTTAAATAAATAAAATAAGAAAAATAAAAAAATTGCGAAAAAATTAATAGTAAGTCAATTCTTCCCGAATTAACCATCCACCTCATGAGCATTTATCCCATAAATTATGAAAACAGGTCAACATTTGCCTGATTTTTAAAGGAGAAGTCTATTACTCAAAAAACTGAGTTTCAACATTTGTAATTGAGTATCTTAAAAAAATTGCAATGAGAAAAGAGCTATCCTAGATCGGTGGAATAAATAAGCTGGTGGTTGGTTATTAGTCTGCAATTTATTTCATACCTACGTGTTTCGTGCAAGGAGGCAGAGCACGGTGCACATCACAAACATGCACTTTTTGAAAAAAAAAAATGAAAAAGAAATAGGTAATAAAATTTCACATATTGCTAAATTCGCTAATGCAACAAATGTGCAAAAAATCTCGGATGTGCAAGTTTTTTTGGCAGATTATGCCCAATTTACAGGATGCAAGTTTTGGCCGGCCCTAGTTATGAACAGGGCTGTCCAAATGACGCAAATGCGTTATTTCTTACTTTTTGCAATGTTTTTGCATCATTTTGGCAATTTTACATTTTTTCAAGCTGTTCTAATGAATTAGACTCCTTTTCCTGGATCAAAAATATCTTGAAAATATAAATATCTTCAAAAGATGCAAAACAAATTTTTTCTTACCACTTCATGATGTTTGCTTTTTTGCTTTCAATGGCTTTTTTTCCTGCATGGCATGATTATTTGAGCAGTATAAGTATTCAAGATTTGATCTCTTCAGGTTTCAAAAACAAAATTCTTCAAATACTTTTTCACTCCAATTTTTATTGCTATTTTGGCCAATCTTATTTGCATTATTTGGACAGACCAGGTGATGAGTAAAGAGCGGAATTACAGTATTTTACTAGTGAGATCTAAATATTGAATATTTCTTTTTGAAATTAAGGCTTATTGCGTTTTTTGCTTCAATGTACCCCAAATTCAAAAGCAAAGAAAATCGAACAAAACGCCTTAAACAGGTACCTAGGTCTTGCTCTCCTTTTCTGATGTACCGGGTGTCGAGGATAAGATTAGATAGACAATTTTTTCCCCTAAAATCCTTGAAACTTTACAAGGTTGCGTGTGTTTTATGTCATATTTTGGCCATTGTCCGCTCTTTTCATTTAGGTAAACAAAAAGTACAAGAAAAAGAATCAAAGCTGAAATTCATGAGAGCAAAAATAGAATCCATTGCAGCTTTGCTGTGTGCGGGATACCCTTGTTCTTAAGTAAGTTTGAACCTTAAAATGGCCTGCCAGACTTTTAACGATGTCAAAACCTATCTTGATTGGCATGCTGACGATGCTGACCCTCATTCCCCTCCTAGAAAAGCAAGAACACCAGCACTTAGAACTCCAAAAGTGGTAGCTGGAATAAAAAAAAGATGCATGAAGGCAGTTCCAAACAAACCAATGTGTCACATTGGATTGAACCTCCAATCTAGTTCCAGAAGGATTCAGACTAAATGCAGATGCCTACATTGAGGTTTTCAAGTCTACTGTGATCCCCTTGATGAGAAAAGTAGCATTAAACCGGCCCTTTGTCTTTCAACAAGACTTTGCTCCTGCTCATTCAACCAAAAAGGCAATTTCCTATTTGGCTAATAAGGGAATCCTGTTTTGGAGGCCTAAACTATAGCCCCCAAATTCTCCAGATCTTATGACTCTGGTCTATGCTGTGTGGTCCTTTGTTGAGAAAGACGCTTGTAAAGAAAGGCCCCCTTCAACTAAAGTTCTAGGCCGCCGATTTGAAGCACCATGGAAACAATCCCTCAAACCAAAATCCGCACTTTTTTTCAATGTTTCGGACCAGAGTGACTAAAGTCATTGCTTCAAAATTTCGAAAACTAAGCATTGAATTAAAAAAATGTTAAAATAATAACGCAAATTTAACATAGTCTGATCTACTATATGTTAGAATTTCTCAATTTATCTTCCAAAAAAATATGATGCTTTAAAGTGAAAGCGATGAATTTGTCTGATCTTATCCTTGACACCCGGTATTGAAGGTATTGTATCTCCAAGCCCATTTGAACTTGATATTGATTGAAAGCTTCACAAAGGCATTTTTTTTTGTTTGCGTGCTAGGGTCGGAGGGATGAGCCTCGCCATTTATAACTTAAAGTAATTTGCTAACAATTTCTTCAGGTTGACCAGATTGAGGGGAGGTTCGATTTCAGAAGTTTTAGAAAAGCAATCTCCAAATCAGCTACGCTTTTGGCCTGTTGTAGTTTGTTTAATGTTCAGAGGTTTGAAATTGATAATTTAGCTTTTTGTACCTCAAACTCTTGAAATAGATCACTAAGTGCTTGTTTTTCCGCATATTTTATCGACTATTTCCCCAGCTATTTCGCTATTTTTCCAAGCTGTTTTACTGCTATTTTGCCAAATTTATCGACTTTTTTTTACAGCTCTAGTAATCAGTAATCACGAAGGCGTGCCAATGAGCTATTTGCGGGAGTGGTGCTCAACTTTTACTCCATTATTCAATCTTAATACGCATACTGTTAAGGGCTAAGAATCTGCAGAAAGAAATAGCAAAATTTTGAAAATATGCCTATCCGATCAATGAGTTTGGGGTGGCAACCATCCAATTTTTTTGAGGTGATTACGAGCATTCTTTTTGTGAAATAAAAGCGCATTTTTAAGCACAAGATTACCCGATGATATCGTCTGGATTGTCCAAGAAATTTTTGAGTTTTGATCCCCCCCCAAAAAAAACTGCAAAAGAGAAGGGGATTTTTTGAAAAACTACTTTAAAAAAAAAAAAAAAGTACGTGATTCTGAAATCTGCTGATCAGAAATACTGCCATCAGAGAAAAGACACCAGAACATTTTGAGAAAACAGCTTCTTCAGAACGTCAACATTTTAAACATTTGACCGCTCTCGGATCCGGTCGAAAGATTATATGGCCAATATCAAACCGCGCAATATGCTATTGTGACTGAAATGCCGACACTTACCTCTCGCTGGAGCTTCCGTCGCTCAACTTTTAATTCCTCTTCCGATTTTTCGCTCGTTTCTGCAGCACTCTTGTAACGTATCACTTGTGATTCCATCCGCGCCACCTATCCCAACAAGCATCGTGACATGATCAGTGTGAGATGAAGACATTATTAAGTACATGTTTTACAGGAACAAACGCAAATACTCACGTTGGTCTGAAGCGTGTTGATGTCTTGCTCCGCTTTCTGCATCTTGAACTTGTAGTCGTCGATGAGCTTCTTGGTCTCCCAATCGGCCTCCTCCGGATTGAAGGGGGCTTTCTCCAACTTGGAGTTGCGACTCCGCTCCTCCTCCAAGTCCAACTTGAGCCGACGCACCGAGTCTTGGAGGTCATCGCGCTCGTCCGCCAAGCGCTTGATCCGCACGTCCAAGGGACCTTGGCCCAAGGTACCCAAGATGTTGGCCGTCTCGCTGGACACGATGGCCCGAGTTCGCTTGTCCTGCTCGCTCTCGTCCACAGCCGCACTCTCGTCCTCATCACAGTCTTCCTGACCAATCAGGACCATACCACGCTCACTCAACAGTCGAGCTTGTTCGTCCATTTGGGCCTGAGAACATCAAAAATTATGGCATTAGCTGAGGATAGAGGGAGGAACCATTGATTTTCTGTTCTTCACTATTAGCGTTGCTCTCCAAGGACTGGCTTGTAACAAGCCAACGGGTTCTAGTGCTTAATGTAAGGATGCGGCATACGCACATCTAAATGTTACTCGTTAAGAAAGGCCAAGGAAGAGGGGAGCGAACCGGTAACTTATTTCCTGTCCTTGTCAATGGAAAGTACACGCATCCTCAAAAGTTACTTTGAAACAGTATAATGAATGGGCTCTTCAAAGAGTTATTAAAAAAAGTTCATAACGTCTTGTTCAACACTCTTGCTGGTACACACTGTGCTTTGGTGACTTAGGCATCTTGCTTTGAAATTTGAAAACCTTTGTAACTTTGTGGGTTATGCAGAATGCCCTAACGTGTTATTAACAGGAAACTAACTTGCTGTTCTTATGTACTTGAAAAAACAGTTTTTGATCAGGCTAAGGTTGATTTTAGGATATTCATACCCTACCGTGACATGCAAGTCTGGTTGAACTAAGAGCGTCTGTTTGCCCTTAAAACATGTACATATTTTGCTCTAAAATTGACCTAGTAGAACTCTTGTGGTTGTGGCTGTTTGATTGCAATCTCAGCTGACCTGGAGAAGCTGAACGGCACGTTGGGCTTCGGCGTAGCTCCGCTTCATGAGCTCGAATTCACGGTTCTTCTCGCGAAGTTCTCTGACGACCAGAGCGTTTTGCTCCTCCCGCTCCTCAAGCTGGTCCTTGAGAAGGTCGACTTGATAAGTGAGTTGGGCTTTCTCATTATCAAGGCTAGCATTGGTCACCATGGCCTTGCGGAACTTCTCCTCGACGTCCCGCAAGTCATTCTATAAAGCAACAAGAGAATTAGAGCATACCACAAATCCAATCGAGGTTGCTGAGTGGTACGGTGCGTACCTTAAGATCTCTGACGTTGAGGTTGAAACCGTCCTCGGACGAGTCTGTGGAGCTTCGCCGCGAGGACAGATTTTTGGTGGCTTCCCTTCTGCGTTCCTCGCGCATGCGCACCCCATCTGGAAAAAGATCCAATGAAGAGAAGAGGGTTTTAAAACTTTGAGTGCAAACATTGGTCACAATCAATGACCGTGAAGCATCATTCTGGACCGAAATGCGGGTGGTCCCAACGGGGAACAGGAACTATTTTTAGGGGCATTTTTAAGGGGGTTACAAAAAATGTAATAAAATACGGGACTCCATAGGTTTGTCTACTTCGTCCTGATTTGCCAACCGGACACGGTGATGACTAAAGTAGGGTTGGCTCTCTTTTTCTTCTTTTAGCTGCAAACACCGTGAAATCTGATTAAATGTTAAAACATGTTCGGTTCTATGCATTTACGACTCTCGATGGAGCTACTCTCTAATTTCAGGCCATCAATTGATTGAGGTCATTGGGCACAATATCGTACGGGGATCGCACGTTCGAAAACGAAAACGTCAATGGAACCATTTCCAACAACCTGGTGGGTATTAATTCATAGTCTTGCAAAATGTGTTCCACCCTGCTTAGCCTATATTAATTGTGAAAGCGATTCGCGAATCAAAACGGCCAACGCACTTCTACTCGTCAGAGTTATGCTATCATTGTAGTCGTCATCGTCGCTGTCACTGAAGTCCTTCTGGCCCAAACAGAGATCGCCCCGCGAGACTTGAACGGCTCCAAATTTTTTGACAAACATCCTCTTGGCCTCGTCTAGATCTAGGATTTTGGGCGTGGCCATCACTGACGCGTCGTCTACTTCATCCTCCTCCAAGATCGCCTTGTCCAACACATTTTCCGCGTAGCCGGAATCCGATTTGGAGAGCATGATGTCTCCCTCACTAATCACGGTCATTTCCGGTTCATTCACTGGGGATCTCAATCGCACCTCTCTCTTGGGAAGCTTTGAAGGCTTCACAAATTCACTCAAAACCTGGTCCTCTGTCGTTATTGTTGGCTCGATTTTAGCCTTGGACTTTTTCGACTTTCTCCCCATAACGATGTCTTCTTGAGGCTCTGGAATGTGTGACTGACAATATTCTGGAGGGGGAGGGGGAGGGGGTGGCGGCGGTGTAGGAAGGGAGGATGTAACTGAAACTGTCTCTTGGATTTCAGCTGCAGCTTCTTCTTCGTTTTCTGCCTTGGCTTCTGCCTTGGCTTCTGCCTCGGTTTCGGCTTCTTTATCTCTCCCACATGTAGCTATTAAATCATCAACACCCTCGTGAATCGCTTCCTTATCACTGGATTCATTTTCATGACCCATTGTGGTGGCAGTTTCCGCCGTCTCAGGTTCTGAATCGGAAGTGTCTCCACTGAGGATCTCGGCAAAGATCTTCTTGGCCGTGGCCGCGAGCTCGGTTTCTTTTCGCTTCTGATTCACATCGGGATAGGCCAAGCTTGAACATGACTGAAATCGTTCATCAATCGAGCCTCGAGGTGTCTCGAAGTCGTCTTTGACTTTCGCAACCAGAGAGGGTCGTCGTCGGTGACTTGGAACGATGTCGACGCTGCGTTTTCGACTGCGCTTCCGCAAGTGATCCGACACCTTCTTTTCCTTGGGAAAGTGAGATGAAGGAGGAGAAGAAGAAGAAGGAGGAGGCGAAGAAGGAGGAACCTTCTTGGCATTTCCGGAATTTCCCCCGGAGGATGGGGGTCCACCAGACAAGAATCCAAACAAGCTTCGTCCCATGTCCGACATCCATCCCGAGGATTTGCTCTTACTGGAGGGTGCAGGTGCTGCCATGCTCATTGAGAGTCTCGTGGGATCTTGGTAGTGGGGCCCAAACACGATCACTTGAAGCACGATCTCGATCACGATTTGTATCAACCAAGGTCCATTTAAAAATGGCTGGCATGAAACACAATTGGGAACTATCCGAGGATAATGATAAGAATCATGACGTGGACGTCGCTTCTTGCGTCGCTTATGATTGGCCATGATGATTGCTCAAACTCAGGATCGAGACTGAGTTTGATCTCAAGACAATCGCCGAGGACAAATTGGATTGGCACATTCCACACATTATGGAGGGATTAAATCCAAATTCAAAAAAGGTCAACGACGTTATGAGGGTAAGCACTGGATTTTGTTTCATGTTTGTCGAACGATCACATTCGAATATATTGACACGCGATCCAAGCAAGTCTCTTCAGGGATCATGAACACGGGAATGAGTTTGCACAAGGTCGCTCGGACTTGTCTTTTAAAGGCCATTCACTCACTTGTGGCCATCTTTGGGTGGACTTCTTAGCACTCTTTATTTTGGATCATACTTGTATCGAACAATGAATACATTTGTGATACAAACGTCCCACGGGTTGAAAATCCTACCCAAAATACTTCAACTTCCCCCCCGCAACCCGATGACATTCAATATAAATACATACATATAAATTTCAACACTAAAGTCCACATGAGAAGCTGCTTGTTCCCAGGATTCTTTTCCATGACAGCTCGTTTACTTTGCGACAACAGCTGACTCAAGTACATGATGCCTAGGTTTTAAAGGGAATAAAAACCGCGAGCTCTCTCATGTGCTTTTCAATTTCGTTCTTACCCTGCACACGTGAATCATGTGCCCATTGAAAAGCAAAGCAGGAGGTGGCTGTCGTGGCTTTGGACTAGGACAGTACTGCAGTGTTCTTGGCATCTGGTCAATTTTGGAACGTTAAAGGGTGATGATGGATTTATTTACCTGGATAGACATGGTTGGAGTTGGCCTTGTTCTCGTCGTCCTCTTTCTGCTTCTTCTCCAACTCCTTTAGCCGAATGTTCCGGGCCTCATATCGGGCCTGACGTCGGGCCGCTAGGCGAGCTTCGGCCTGCAAAATAGAAATGTGGTAAACATAAGGGTTAAAATCTAATATTGATTTGAATCATGTCACTACCAAGTTTATTAAAAAAAAGTACGCAAATGTCACATCTGAAAAGAGCTTTTGTAAAGAATATGTGTGGTAAAAAAAAAATCGAAATATGAAACTCCAAATATTGTAAAATACTTCAATAGCAATTACCCAAAAACCGTTGTTTTTTGTTTCGTCTCAAAAGTTCCTTCGATTTCCAAAGTTGCATGCAAATGGTTGCTTTACTTGGTTTTTATTGTTTATTTTCGTTCACTTTGATACGCATCGAAAAGTTTGCCAAGAAATCGATTACTAATCGTCAAAAAAGGTATTTTCGGCCGGAACAAATTTCCTATTTCGAAATACGATTTGTGCAACTTTAGTCGAGGAGTAATCGATAACGTTCCTCATTAGCCTGAATAATAAGCACAAGTGTTGAACTGTAGAAAGTCGGCGACATCAAGTTACAAACACGCCACTCCAAAAGACTAATCACACAGCCTTTTCAACACAAGGCCGAAAATAAAGTGGAGTTCGACCCGATCCAATCTGATCTCTATCCTTCTTTGACTCTTACTTGGATCCAATTCCACCCAAAGAACGGCTGGTCTTGATTGGTCTTGGAACCGTTCTGTAAGACACGGCTCTTTTTGCGGCGAGAAGCGGGCAGAAAGTAGCCCGTGACAAAGTTCCGGTAGTTCTTCTGAGCTCGCTCTAACGTCACCAAATCGAGACTGGTCGGCGGTAAACTTGAACACCGAATGGGTGTGTCGAGCATGGCCTTTGAAAACACGTTTTTTGAAGTGTTCACACCACGAGTTTCTCGAGCCGAGTGGAAGAAGACAAGTTTCCTTTTTTTCTCCTAATTCTGACATTTAAGCGCAAATGTTAAGTCGGCTTCCATGGGAAAGAAAATCGAGGGTGGAAATGGGAACAAGGATACGATCTCGTCGCTCGAAGTTCAATTGGAGTCGTGAAAGTCAGTGTTCTAAAAACTTTGGTCGCAAGCACAGAGAAACGCTTCTAGCTCATGGGTGACTGAATAACTAACTATTCTATTTGCGGTGATGTGTGACCAAGAACCTCCCTCTAAGTGGATCGGTGTTCTTCAACCCCAATCAACTAAGTGTGTTTCTTGTATAAGCATCACAACAAGCGCTTTCTGTGACAAATGATTGCTTTTACAGATTCGCACTTGATCGACTTAAGTTGGTTATAACAACTAAAAGGCAAATTAAGCAAGACCCTTATGTAAAGAAAATTCAAAGAAGTCTGGCCTATGAAGTTCGCTTTCCTATTCATTAACTCGTTTCAGCAACAATTGCTGAGAGGTCATTCACTCTACGATAGAAGTGACCTCCCAATGGTGTAGAGGTTGCGTGATATGAGCCTACTTTCTGCCCGCTCAGAACCCAATGAGTAAAGGTGGGAAAAATAACTTGCCCTTAATGGTAAATTCCATATGGTTGTCAAAACTAGTTCTCCTTAGTGTATCAACTCTTCATATTAACTTGTGTTCAGACAACAAGTCGCATTCAAATCTCCAGGTTTGCTCCTCAACGGCGAAACAAGTTCCGGCAAAACTTGGTGGAAACTCCAAACAAATGTGAAAACGTATCAAAAAGAACGCTTCAACCATTAACCTCGATCTAACTCAGTGTCCAATTTGAAGCGGTTCTCGGTGTGACGGATCATTTACATACCTCTTTGGCAATCTGGTCCAAGGCTTGGGATTCCGCGGCAAAGTGTTGAGAGTTGTCCCGTTGGCGAGACCCAATGCGCTCCAAATCCATCTTCATAGCCACTCAAATGGAGCGGGAATAAATTGGCGATTGGATAGCTGAAAAATTGGATTTTGCATCAGAACACAAAGTACCAAACTATTGTCACTCAGGATTTGGGAGTCCATTTTGAGGTTCATCATGCAAGTTCAAATTCGCTTCAAAACCGTTGTTAAACATGCCAAATCCCAAACTGTGTTCTCTCTAGTTGAGACTGATCTTGAAATTGGGGGGGAGGGGGGGCTAATTTGGGTCCAATTTGAGTGTCAATATTTACGTTTCTTACTTTCTCTGCGCCCTTGCGCCGCCGCCACGCAAAAAAACATCGGACTTGTTGTCTTCGGCAGTGACAATCCGAATTTAACTATCGACGTCACATTTTCGGTCAAACATTCCGTTTTACTCGGTAAATATTGAAGTTTTTCCTCCTCGAAATGGGCATCGTCTACATGTACAGAACTCGTTAATCCGTAAACGAAATCTGATTTCGAATTTTATTGACATGGTCAAAGGTACCAAAATATGAAAGAAGGCTCGTGAGTTTAGAGGCGGATTAATAGGGAAAGCTAACTTCTTTAGACCTTTGAATAGTAGCACTAGTGCACCATTCATAACTTAAAAAAAGAACATTGGCTATCCCTGATTTTTGAAATTCTTTTTCCACTTTCTCACTGCCATTGAGAACTGATGAAACTTCATGCAAGTATCCAATGGATAAGCTTGATCGGACATAGGATAGTGTAAAACACCTAAATCTTTGACCGTTTACTTCCAATTAGAGTTAAGAAAGATTCCAAACCTTCAAGAAGATCTGATTTAACGTGAGGGTGGATTCAAATGTCCTTGGTCTATTGTTCGGTCTATTCATTCCATCTCTCGCTCATAGATGGAACAGAACATCAGATCATTTACTCACATTCACCCAATCCAACAAAGGCTATAATCAGTGTTTTAATAAGAGCTAATGATGGTCCCTACGATCCCGAAAACCACTAGATGAAGGACAAGAGCACTTACTTTTCTTTACCTCTCTCAATTGTTTAACGTTGTAATTCCTTTCTAAAGAAGAAGTCTGGTTTGTAGTTTTCCATCAATCACTCAATCCATGAAGACACTCACTCACTCTCAATTCTTATCTCTCTTCTATGGAATGCGGCCCAGATAGCCAATCCGATGAAAACAAAACCCAAACAGAGAAAAAAATCAAGGGGTCAAGCACACAGTCCACCCCACGACACGCCCAATCTCGTCCCTTGGGGCTGGACACACCCTAGCGTCCAGAGGTCCGCGGTGTCAGCTTCCAATCAATGGAAAAACCGCTCAATTGGACCAATTAATTTAGACAGTGACGGGACGGGGATGAGGCGGATTTCGTGGGCGTAGCCTAGACTCTGAGGGCGTGACGGCGGGGCTTTTCCCACTCCATGTAGAACTTGCACCAGCACAACGAGAAAAATGACTTGTACAGGCACTCACTTACTCACTTCTTGGATACTGCTATGCTATCTCCACTCGTACTCTGTGGTCTCTCGCCCTTTAGGCTAGGTTTAGTGCCCACAATCCCAGGCCAATGGATCATAGAGTTTGAACGCATAGACACGATTGATCTAGGGGCGAGAGAGAGAGAGCTGAACGAAGTTTTCATCTCGGTTTTCTATGGTTGGGTCAGCAGGATTACCAGTCCAAAATCGAGGTTAGTTTTTGTGGGTTACAGGTGAAATGTTGACCAATTGATATGGATATGATTGGCACCCATACCAAAGAGTTAACATCATAACATGACAG
Organism: Tigriopus californicus; assembly: GCF_007210705.1. NCBI lineage: Eukaryota > Metazoa > Arthropoda > Copepoda > Harpacticoida > Harpacticidae > Tigriopus > Tigriopus californicus. Next base: position 3,457,521 of record NC_081445.1, on the reverse strand, counting down.
AAGAACGGGAATATGAGAGTTGAATAAAAAAAATATCCCCGAGATTTAACAGACTAGTGTTTGGCTCATAGAGTAGGTGCCAGTGACAGAATGGATCCCAAATTTGGGAACATAAACAAAAACTTGACCGTCTCTTTTTTAAATTTCAGGGTCGTGGGAAGCTTCAGGAACTCCACCTTATGAGTGGAAAGGTGAATCTTCAGATCCTATCTCTATGTGTTTTAGTGACGTCAGAGCCTGCCATTCAAGATTCAGGGTTGGCTCATACCACAAAAAAGAAGCCAAAGTTCAAAACAAGCTCCGTCCCATTGGCTTCAAAAATGCAACAAATAGATTTAAACATACGAATTTACGTAATTTTTGGTAGTCAATAATTGTCAAAGACCATAAAAGATGACTTGCAAAAATAGAAAAATAAAACTTTCTCACCTTACGCGCCCTGATTTTTTGAAGGAAACGGGCAGAGTGGGCTGCTGCAAAAGTTTCTTTAAAACCGGCTTCATTAGCGCCTAATTTATTTTAGTGTAGTACACATCTGCAATTTATGATCTGAGATTTTATTTGACATTGGGAAATACACCATTATTATCGTTTGCGTTAGTCTTAACACAAACCGTTGTCAACCGATCGGCTGCTAACCCTTTCTAGACTCTAAAAGAGTGCCTGAACTATGTAATGAAAAATCATCCATTTGAAATCCGGCCAATTTTGCGCTTGAATAAACATGGAGCGGTCCATGGCCATATGACTTGAAATTGTGCCATGGCCTCAAGACATCACCGGGGTGAGGCCAACATACTGGTGACCTCAAAGGCTAGCTTTCTCAATGACCTCATTTGGAGCGCGAAATGCGGAGCTAAATTCGGGTTTGTGACGTCATCAAAGCAGTTTGGGTGAAGGTGGTGGTGGATTGCGGATTCCTCCTCCACCACTACTACCACCACCAGGTCCACACTAGTCGAAGTATTGGTGGTTGGCCTCCTTCTTCAATGCAACAGGTGTGACTCATTTCAAACCAACTTTCAAAAGGAGGAGCCCGTCTTTTAAATGTCTGCATGTTTGTCAAGCCTCTCAATCTCAAGGAGGAGGCTGTTCAAACTTGTGTCGATGAGGGATCGAGTTTTCGTGCTTGGTCTAGAGTCAATCTCATTGGATGATTAATTTTACTTGTTCTAACCTTCAGATATTCATTTATCATTTGAAAATCAGTTTGTTTGGGGGGTGATTAAGATTTTCAGGGTGGAAGGTCTTCGTTTGAATTTACCAAAATGAGATTTACTGGTGTGGATGAATAGATACTAAATAAACCTCGCCCGACCAGTGATTCTCCACTTGAGGGGATTTGAAATGGCTTGGAAGATTATCTCTACTGAGTTTGGAAAAGGAGAATCGAACCTGTGGGTGTCTGTGCGTTTAACCCCTTTTACACAGCTCCTCTTGGTATTTCTGGCAGAAAAAAAGAAGAAAGTCACAGAATTTGCTAACAAATTGTCATTTTTTTTATTTCCTCTCAAGAGAAAACATGAGCCTAGGAAACGGATCAATATTTGTAGCCTCAGAACTCATAGTACCACGATGCTAACTCTTTACCAGTCGAGTGTCCCGCCACATCTTGAATATGCTCCACCCATTGGGCTCCAATTATTTCAACTGGTTTGCAAAAGGTTGAGCAGGTTTTACCACGAACATCAAAGGTGTGAGAGAGCTGTCGTATTGGGAGAGACTAAAAAGTTGGGATTGTACAGTACTCAGAGAAGGTACGAAAGGTATCTGACACTGTACGTTTTCAAGAGTATCCGTGAGCTTTTGTCCCAACCCAGGATTGAGGGTCAATTGTAGTGACCGCAGAAGCTTATCGTGCGTTTTGAGAACTCCTCCAAGACTTCGAGAGTCAAGGCTATTTAGAACGATTAAGTCCAACTCTCTTCTTTCTCGGGCTCCTTAATTGTTCTATTTGCTGCCTTCAAATATTCGAAGGGTGTATGTAGGCGTTGATCCAGTGGTAGGATTCAAGTCAGATTTGGACAAGTTTTTGACTACAATTCCCGATCGACCTTGTATTCAAGGGTTAACCAGATCCGCCAACTCTAATTCGTTGGGCGATCAAATAATACACGAAAACAAAAGTTAAGTCAAATGAATAAATTTTTAATCTTGAACTGCTGGGATTCCTATCCCAGTAGAAGTAAGGAAGTCTGCAAAACAAAAGTTGGGGCTCTATATAATAGAATATTCTTAAATTCAAGTGTTTCCCAAATTCAAATAATTTGGTCGTTTTGAAGCAACTGACATCTTTCTGAGCTCTGAAAAGGCATACATTCTATGTTTTTGTTTGATTTAATAGAGTTGAAAAATAATATTCAGATTATATTCAGGGCTCCGAAAAAGACTGCGTTTTATTTTCAGACCAATCAGCAGTTAACCAAAATTAAACCAACATTTTTTTGCCCTGTTAACCATTGAAATAATGGAATTTCCGTTTAATATCGAGCATTTTTTATTCATGTTCTCCAAAATTCTGCGTTTTTGGTAATTTAGTTTGAATAAAAATCACAACTTTCAACTTAAATTTTTTCATTATCAACCTTTCAAACTTTGTTTTGTATAGTCTCATATTTGAAAATAAACTTGATGACTTTTTACACCATGACATTTCGGCGAAATCAAAATTATCTCATTTGGCGTTCATGATCACTTGCCATGCATTGTAAAAAATCTTCTGCCCCGTTCCCAAGTCTCATTTGCTCTCCCGTTTTAAATCTGTCAACTGCATTTTCTTGGTGGATTACATTATATACAAATGTAAAGATAAGAATCAAGCGTAAACATATCAGTTGATTCTGTCTGGCTTAGCAGCCCCAAAAGCAGTTCATAAGTCCGCAATAAATCCCCTCAAATGTTTGGAATTTTCGTGTTGGAAAGAAACTTTCCCTCCTTTGACTCTTTTGAGCAGACTGGCCGATGTTTGGGTTTCGTTTGATTTGACGAATCTTTGCAGAGAAGGAAAATGACGGGATCTGAGAATTTCAAACGCTTCGTCGGGTACATACGAGGAAACGCAGATCAGATCGTATACAATAACAGCAGCATCTTCAGATTCGATACTTCATCTATCAATTTCGAAGGTCTTTGATTTCGGGGTAATCGGCGTGCTTGCAACAACTTATACGTAAATGCTGTTATTAGTGATCCAGATTTTCAGTTCGCACAATCATTGCACATCAAGGTGTAACTACATACGATACGAATGTGTATGTACTGTGTACAACCAGACTGAACTTCACACGATGCTGGTATGCGGAAATCAAAAGATGGTTATATCTATGATCTTAAAGTAAAGGGATTATTTGGAATTCTCGACTTGTTGGTCCACGATGGGTCTTACTTGTTGCTTAAAATGTGAGATAACACCTTTGAGTGCCCTCCCATTAATAAATGAATACAGATTGTGATGTGATTATTTGCAATTGCATCATCAAGAGCCTTTGAACATTGCTATGTAATTTTGGAATGATGTCTACAATGAACCTCACATCATTCCGGATGGTTGGAGACCAATAACGGCGAAGGTTATATGCACCGAATGATGAGGGAGAGTTCAAGGGAAAACTTCTCTTCTTCTAGTTCCTACTTGACCTTCTTACAAGTTTCTTGCGTTGTTGAAATTGACGATCAAGAAGCCATAACGAGGCAAGTCCCCAAGCTCGTCCACAGGATGCAAAGTAGATAACTCATGCTGCCCTTTTATTTATGCGATGTGGCTCAAACCAATACAGAGTGTTGAGCTTGTACTTGAGTAAAAATTAATCAATCGATATTGGTCTGCAACCACTAGAACCAAATTCTGAGATTGTATTTAAAACAAATAACCAGCCCAGAAAGATGCTTCAAATCGATAAACAAACAACAGGAAGCACATGATTATCAATACTATGAACCGAGAGTGAAATGAAAACCAACAGAAATTGTTCATAGCGTCTAGATATGTTGACACCTGTCAAACGCCAAAGTGATTTTGATGACACTTTGTTAGACCTGAGTGTGCATCCACGTTCCATGGGAGATGTCGGATGATCGGGGGATTTCAGGAAGTTGTCACATTATTTCTTGTCAATCCCAGCGTTCAACGAAATGTGCGAAGTGCGACGCTCTGTCTGCGTAAAGGCGTTCCACAAGGGGCCAAGTTTCTCATGGTTGTTGCCCTCATATTGGCGGATTGTTCTGGTTCTGCCGCCAGTTCGATCCTGATTACTCACTTGGTAATATGTTGTGCACCGGAATTGTTGTAAGCGCATTTTGAATATGAATTACTTGTCTAAATCAGTGAGTGTTTACCCCATGAGTTTTCTTTCATCTCTTAGATTCTGCTCGTCCTAGGATTCCAGGATTGCCGTTGTGGCCGGGTCCTCATTTCTCGGCCCAAGTCACAGAGAACGAGCCCATCCAAGATTAGTGAAACATTCGCACTCCCCCCGAAAGACATGACCGCAGACTTTGCATTTGACAAGATCATCCTGGAGAACCAAGACCCAAAGTCCTCTCGAAAGGGGTCTCTACCCTCACAAATCACAATCCAATCGAATCCATCCACTCACTCCTACGACTTCTCCTTCCGCAATCCCAAATCCTTGATCAAACCTGAGAGATTGGTCAAGCCCCAATATTATCTTGAACAACCCCGCCAATCCCAACACTACCAATGGACTCAAGGGCTCAATGCTTTGGCCACCATTCACAGCCAAGAGGAATATGAAGATCACGAAGACTCTTCATCTGATTACCCTCGCTTGAACGAGCTCCAGATCAAGCCCTTGGCGAAATCCAACCCTCCAGCCAAGGTCAATTTCACGATACAACCGTCAAATCCTCAAGTGAAGCCGCACTTGAGGGTACTGAGTCTATCGGTGAACAAGGGTCAACAGAGAAGGCAGTCGTCCAAACCGATCAAGAGGATCGTTCGGAGGATGAAAGCGCCCTCACCATCAGCCAGCGGACCATCATCCTCTTGGGTCAAAGCGAGTTCCCCGGCGGAGAAACCTGTTGTCAATCCAAAGCCAAAGCGGAATGTTGGTCCAAGGAACGTCAATAATTCGTACTCTCATCCGTCAAGGAGGGATGTGATTCCAATCGTCAAACAGGTGGGGAACATGGAGCAATCTGGTGATAGAAGATTTTTCTTTGAGTAAGTTTTCTATGAGGATCGAGGTAGTGATGTTAAACAGAGCGATTTTATAGCCATCGATCATTTGAAGGTATGAGGGAGGAAATGGCGTCAAGCGCAATGAGGAGGGCTACCTTAAAGATCCTAACTCTCCCAATCCAATTCAAGTCATTCAGGGATCATACTCTTACCCAGGACCAAATGGAAAGGTAAATAACGTTTGCATTGACAACCCAATAAGTACAATTCTACACCCCACATTCTCGCAAAGACACGGTATCTCCCGGATATTTTTCCAATCTAAGAAAGATTGGTTCACATCTGAGAGTGGGCTGAAAAAAAGTTGAATTAGCAGTACGATGATGAGGCTGGAAATTGCTTGTGATTCCGTTTTGGTCTCGGATTGTGCTTGAAATGAAAAAACAACACAAAAACCGAGGGCAATATCAAATGTGACTGTCATGAACTTCCCTTGCCCAAAAGGTAGATGATCACCTTGTTTTGTAGTTGAGCCCCACATATCTAAAGATCAACTTATTGCAAGGAAAGCCTTTTCTATAACCGAATTTCCGTTTTCCAGATTTACAGTGTCATTTATGTAGCGGACGAAAATGGATTCCGAGCCAGTGGCGAACACCTTCCAGTTTGATTTGTTAAAAACCCAGCTAGTGCAATTCTCTTGGGTCTCCTGTTTGCAACAAAATGACAATTTTTCCCAATTTCTATTAATATGCCATGGTCATTTATTTGCACGCATAGACTCCGAAAAGAATGAAACACCCATTGGACATTAGGCATCTATTTTCCTTTCTATTCTCAACTCAATAAACACTATCAATTTCTCGACCGCGTAATTACTGCAACAGTTTAAAGCAGATAGAGAAATTGCCGTTGTAAAGCCTAGAATTTACGTGATCACTTGTTAACAAGTTCAACCGAATCCCTGCTCAAAGCATCGGAATAAGTTAAGATAATGTGAGTCAGTGATTTCTAAAAGCACGACAATGCATTTGAGCTCCTTTGTGTATATGTATACAGTATACTCACTAACTTCTGGAAATATGGATTGTGAACAAGCTTCCCGCCGAATCTGAGCCACTTTTCGAATTATTCGAAAGCATAGGAAAACGTGGCTGCTTTTCCAGAGGAAACAAGCCTATGTCATTTGTGAACTTTGTCCTTAAGACTAATGGAGATGGCTGATTTGTGCCATCTAATAATAAATATTAGGTGTCTAAGCTAAATCAGTGGATGATCTTGAACGGCTCGTTTTAGGAGTCCATTTTCACTCCATACTGGATTATTCAGTGACATGTGTCTCTTAGAGACTAATGGGAAAAGAAGAAAAGAAATTTTCCAAATAAATCCCTAATTTTGATTCCACAAGTTTCAAGGGCAAGCAGGATTGATGGATGGATGAACAAACCCTCCTAACTCTACACCGCGCTTTGTCCAAGGTCGCTGGGCAGTCATTGAAATTGTCAACATTTGGTCGGGAGAATAGTATATGTATTTCCGTAAGTTAAACTAAGTTAATGCTGACAATAATGTGTGGAGGATAGGATAAGGAGGGCAAAAACGGATTCGCTAGTTGGACCTTTTTCTCAATATCCGTGATTTTCTGTTCTTCTTTCGTCCGGCTTTTGTTTGTGGTGCAGATTCGCGATCTTGGTTTCCCCCACGTGGATGGGTGGTCCATATACCGATGGAATCGCAACGAAAGGGAAGACAGACACCCCAAGGGTGAGTTATTCGGCTATCGGTAGTTGAATTGGTGTGTTGAAATATCACAGGGCGTGTATGTTTTTCTTTCTTTAAGTTAGTTAGAGATATAGCCACTCACATCATTCATTGACGGGTCTTTCAAGCACTTGTTCTTCAGCAGTCTCCCCCGCCCCCCTTCCAGCGTTGTTCGAGTTTCCACATACAGCTCATACCAAGGTCTAGATCCGCGGGAAGGAGAGGCAAAGGGTATAACAATGGAAAAGTTGCAAACGTTGTTACATACAGATTAACATACTGGTTCTCCACAGTTGTACAGCAATTTGGGCAAGAGACGCAGATCTCTTGAGACACTTATGCTTTCATCTATACCATACTTACTCCCATTTATATAGTACATGTGTGTGTGTGTGTATAGATATTTCATATAATAATAAGTTGCTTTCTTCCTCATCGAGTCGCTGGTTTCAAACAACGGAAGAGGATTATGTACATGCTTTTCATATTTATAGTTCTTATAGAGAGGCCATTCATATTTTGGGGGGGAAGTTGAGGACATTTAAGCATCAAATGGAGGGTAAGCCAGATAGAGACATGAGAGAAGGAGGGAACCAACCAAAAAAGAGGCTCGGACACGGGACGCAAAACGCACTTACGATTGATAGCTATCAGCACCATGAAGATAGGATATGGGGAGGCTAGATTCCAAGGCAGCTTACCAACCAAGGCAAGAGGGTCAAAGTCCATTTCTTTTCAGACTGCCAAGGCAAGAGATTTAACAAACATTTTAGCTCGGAGAGACGGACAAAGTGCCTTGTCTCAACGGTTTGAAGAGGGTTTAATCATGGGGGGACGAAAGGGGAGGAAAGACGGGGAGGGGGCGGTTCATCCACTTTCTCTTGCATACTTATCATAACAATAGACTTGATTTTTCTTTAGGATGTATCTTCTGTATGGTCAGAGACTCTTTCTTCCATCTGGACGTCAACCGCACACAAAAAGATTCAAAAAACACTCCTAGTACTCAATGGGGTCAACTGTTTCCCCTCGTCAAACTTGGCCTAGCTCCATGGGCTTGAAGATCGCTCAGGATCTGAGACCGACCTGGGTCCCTCACATTTCCCCATACTTCCAACTGCCACTTCCCCCTGTGTGATTGTCGCGCTTTTGTTGGGTGGGCCAACTGCCCGGGTGGTGTTGGGGGGTCACAGTCCCTGGAGGGGTTTGAGCTGGCATACCCTCTCCACCTGGACCCGTAGCTGCCCCCCATCCAGTTAAGATCCCACTCGCGTTCCCACCGGTATTGCCTGTGTGGGCCCCTCCCACTTGGGTTGTGGTAACGTTGCCCCCCGGTGTATTGAAGGAGGTGGGAGTGGGGAAGGGGGGATGTTCCCCACCTGCCCCACCCGGCCCTCCCCCTGGCCCCTGGCCTCCTTGCAGATTGCCAATGAGACCCCATCCGGCTTGGTTCAATGCGGCAGCCACCAGGGCAGGATTCATGGGCAGGGCGTTGATGTTCAGTCCGGCCATACCGGCCATGGGGTTGTTACCCGATTGCTGACCGCCTTGATTATTGGACAGTCCCAATGCCTGAATGTTGGGCATTTCCATGGAGGCCCGCGAAGGAGGGGTCCATTGAGTGGCACCGGCCCCTCCCACCATACCCATGCCTCCACCGGTTTGGCCATACGGGCCCGTGTGACCAAAATTAGTGGGTGGGTTCTTGTCGCGTTTCGACAGTGGATAGTGACCCGCTTGGGCTTGCCGTGTTGGATCTGTCTTAGGAGCTGCATTGGAAATGTGCACAGACACGCTCTTCACGATATGATCTTCCCCGCACAGGCTCTAGATTTATAGAGGGGAAATTGATTAGTATCTGTACACGTTTGAGATATGCAGATCCTCCCGTATCTCATGCTCACCTGTGCCACCTCGGGATCCAAGAAGGTGATGAATGCGAAGGCTCGAAAAGGTTTGGGTATGAACACATCCGTGACCTCGCCGAATTTGGAAAAATAGTCCCGCAAGTCATCAGCCGTCATCTCCTCGGTACATCGTCCGACAAACACTTTACATGGCACTTGTTGGACTTGTCCCTCCTGTCATAAAATTTGGGAATCGTTTCAGCGTTTCCAATGATACGGGATTTTCAGAAAATGTCTTGCTTGCTTTTTCTTTACCTTTGAATTTGGAATCTTAACATCACACCAACGTCCATCAATAACGTGTCTCTGAGCTAAAACGCGCATCTGAGATTCGTAGCTTCCAAAGCGAATGAATCCAAATCCTTTGGATTGGCCTGTTTTGATGTCTTTTTTGACCTGCAAAACAATAGTTATCTCACGACAAGGGCAAGACAAGAGGGGCTTCCATTTAAGATCAAAGGAACAAAAATATTCTTTCGTTTTGGTCAAAAAAGTTTTTTAGTGCTTTTTACACACAAAACTTTTCCATAAAATGTGGCACTGACTGAGAAATGTGTCGCAAAGTTGCTATTCAATCAGGAATTGATGCTCCACTCACTTTCACCATATAGACCAATCACTGCAATTACTGAATGCAATTATAGAGAACACTAATTGGTAACAAGTTTATAAACTCTGAAACATGTTTAGTTTCTTCGACATTTTGTACTTTGTGCTGCCTCTTGATACATGCCTTTTGAAACATGGTAAAACAGAAAAGCTGAAATTCATTGACCTGTGGCATAGTATCTATTAGTGCTAGGGCGAGTCCGGCAAATGTCAGACTCGTCCGAGTCCTTTGATTTTTTGACTTTTTACCGGACTCGAGTACAGCAAAAGACTTGAGTCCGGCAGAGGACTCGAGTCCTTTACTGGAGTCATCTCGAGCAAAAAGACGCGTTTTGCGAAATTCTATGAAAAAATGAATATTTGCTTTTTGATGAGTCCGGACTTGAGTCCTTTTTACAAGATTAGAGTCCGGCCAATTGCTCCAAGATCGAGTAGAAGACTCGTGTGCACTCGGACTCGCCTCAGCACTAGGATCTATTGATTATGATGGGTCTAGTGAGGCCTCGAATTAGTCGTTTCTATAGTCGAGCTTTAAAGGCACTTTTTCATCCTGTTTTAGCAATAAAATGAGGGCAATTATGTAGTAGAAAAGCTAAAATCAATTTTTTTTAGCCATGAGAAAGCATTGTTAGGCAAAGATAGTATAAGCCACAAAGCCATTTCGAATTGAAAACTTGATCTCATTATTTTAAAAACCTTGCTGATGCCATTTTGAACAATTTTGCACGTCTCAATGCTCAATGGCTCAATGTGTTGAAATCATTTTTTGGTCACTCCACTTCTTGAATTTGGTCACATGCTCGCGTCTGGAACTCACCTGAGCCATGAGAACCTCACCAAAGGGTTCAAAGTATTCCCTGAGCTCGGGTTCGGTGGTCTTCCAGGGTAAGCCCAGGACAATCAGATCGGAGCACTTATTCTTCTCCAACTTCTTGTTCTTGGCCGTGGAACTCTCCTGGTGATCCTCGGACTTCCGCTTGTCAGCTGCAATAGATTCTGGGGTCAAACTTCAACACTGCCTTCCGCGTCTACCCGAGTCCTGGGCTTTTGTTGCGGAACTCACCTTTAGGCAGAACGGACACGTAAATGTGCGTGCCCCAACCAGTATCTGCAGGCGGGTACAACCGGCCCTCGGTCAGTCGAACCCCCCTCCAAGACCTTGTCTCTGGGTTCCTAAACTTGAGGCCGCACGCACCGGGAAACTGAGCTGTCAAGGTTGTGAGGAGTAAGGTGCCATCCTCCTCGGAAGGAAGCTCGATGGGCTCCTCGCCCTCTTCTTCAGCGACTGTGAGGTAGTTACTCATGATGACTGAATAGGGTCAACGGGCAAGAGGTCAACGACAAGGGGGATTGACAAGGAATAAGACTCTGCTAACCACGGGCGGGGAAGATGGTCTTTATGTTCAAAGACTCTTGTATGGCAATGGGAAAATAAGAGAGGGATTGGGTGAGCGCAGTCTTCTCAAATGTGAAGCCTGGTTTGGGGTGGGTCGTATTGGAATTGGTTGAAGTCTCAAGTCAGAGGGATGTTGCTCGTTTTCACACACACGCACTCTCACGTTCGTCAGGCACACTTCTCGTGTCTGGACTTCAACACACTCATTCAAGGACCAGGAGGATGTCTCCGGGAGAGGCGTGGCTATGGGGATACTGCATGGCCTCAACGGGACCACGTCCAAGACCGAGAGTTGGGTCAACAAAAAAAGACCACCACGATCACGGGGATCATAAAGACCTTCCACACGAGCTCAGTGGACTTGAGGAGCAAGCTGCAGCCATGTGTTAGCCCAACTAGGAATCCAATAGCCTGCCTTACCAGGGCAGTCAGGCCACTTTACCACTTGGAGCGAGTAGTACACTTGTCTCCTTGAACCCAATCATATGCATCTTAACCTGCTAGTGTAGCTCCTACCCAATTATCAAGTCCAGGGAGCTATCTGCCCCTTTGACAACTGGAGTGGTACGCATCCATGACCTCTCTGTGACCAGATGATCGGGATCGACACCCAAAGTGTTAACCGGATATATTGAACCAGGCCATAAACTCCGAGATAAGTTGCTTAACCGGAGTCAGCTGTCGAGTTTCTAAGCTTGAATTATGCTCGTGCTCGGTGCTCGAACTCAGAGCAAGGCTCGTGACTGTGCTGAGGAACTTCGCCATGAATGACATTGGATGGCGGGTGGGCAGGTTGTCAAAATGGCGGATGGGCTATTGGCGAAACACGAAACAGGAGGCACGGACGAATCTAAAGTGAAGACGAGAACAAGGGGGGAGGGAGAGAGAGAGCGAGCGAGTCAGGAAATCCCTCCAAAATCAGCCGTTTCTCCCGTTGAACGTGTGTACTGGGAATGATTGGAGAAGAGGGACAGGGCGCTTCCAAGCGCAATCACCTTGAGATCCGTGGCTGAGAGCGCGGAACCCTGTTGATAAACACGTATCAGAGATGGCGTTTGTTACCACATATGACGGATGATTTCACCTAGCGGTTCATTATCCCACGTATTTTATGTAGATCAGTGTGTTGATCCCTTAGAAAGTGAGGCTTTGTTCAGAGATACACCATGACGTGTTGTCTTTGTCATCTTTCAAGGCTGGCACCTGAATGTCTCGAAATGTCTAATTTCATTGTTTTTAATTCAATTGATTTTCAGATAAGTGAGTTTAAGGACAAAACACTAGACACAATTAGTTAGTCCATTGCAGAGGTGTTCATACTCAATAATGATCTGGTAATGAGTTCGGTCCTGAACGTCAAGTCAATGTTGACACTGCAAGGTGTCGTTCCTAGTTCACCTTTGAATATATATATATATACATCTTCACATCTTGTCTATAGCTTCTACTTTCGAAATGCTCAATGCTCTTGAAGGGCAAACGCAAAGTGATTTGGTGATGCGAGAAATGCCTTGCCACAAGAACATACACAAACAGCTTCCTGATCAGGTATCATCATTGATCAGTAAGGACGCGCCTGATAATCACCTCTCCAGACCTCTCACCTCCACAACAAGAATTGAGTGATGTGACTAAGCAAGCCACTTGCCAGAGCACTCCGCCATTCAAATATCAATCCTGAGAGTTACATTCAAAATCAAATTATCAACCATTTCCGCTGCCTTCTTGGCAGCCTTGATGAGATCAAAAACCTGTCTAATTCAGTTACCAGCTTCTTAGAAGTGAGCGTTCAGGAAAAGATGTTCCAGAACTTGTTCCACTAAAAGCCGTCGAGCACCTAGCTCATTCTCTACCTCAAGCCGTTTCTTTGAAGAATACTGCTAAGGCAGCAAATCGCACTCGTTCATTAGAACACCAGCTTCCACTGAACTGAAGCTCTCTAATAAACTACGGAGAACCGCAATCTTCATAGAGTATATTTAGTACCTCATTCCACCAAAAACCCCAGTGGATCCGTGATCAACGGAATATGGTCATATCATACAGAGGATCAACAAATGCTTTGGAAGAAGAACAAACTGTTCCAAGGTGGAACTTGAGCTCCAACGGTGATTTCAGACCCTCCTTTGAATGGCAAGGCCACTCCGTTGATGCAAGTCTACACTTCTAGAAGAGAGCTCTACTCTGCATCTGTACAAGGACAGGATTACTTTGGCTTTGGCATTGGAAAGCAACAGGGTCTTAGTCACAATTGATTAGAGAACTTAGGGTTGCCACCTGCCTCCTCGAACGTGTGCGGCGATGCTGTTTAGTTTCCACGGAACAATCCCAGGGCCGCCGCGTTCCTTTGGACCCAGAGAGAAGGCTGGGAACCCTAGCGGCGTAGGTAACCAAAAATGGAATCGCGATGACGACATTGTCTTTCTCATTGACGTAGACATGTACCGTCTTTTTCCCAGATCGGGGTGGACGGCATTTCCCAGGCACACATCTCATGTTCTAGGGCAAGCTAAATGGGGGATTTTTTTCCCTTCGACAACCCAACCACTCCTATCCATTTCAAGGATGATTGGGTTAAACCCGTAAACGGCCTTGGCTATTGGGGTATTGGTACCACTTGACATGGTATGTTTTCGGAACCATCTGTCATAGAGTGGCGACGACAGGTGTATGAGACGCACACGCAACAGGTGATCCTGGGCCTAAGAGGAAAAGTAATTCTATTATTTCTAGACTTGGACTTGAAGATGAGGGCCTACTCGGTGCGTGTGTGTGTGGTATGTGAGCACTAGACAAGCCGCATTTGTAGTATATTGTATATGCTGGTGTGTTGATATGAGACGGATATTCTCAAGAACTCGGGATCGCTCTCTTGGCGAGTCACAAGGACAGCTAGAGAGAGAGCGGGAGAGCGTTCAATTGCTTCAGAGCTCTTCATCAAGCAATGGAACCTTCAAATGTTGGACGGTGTTCAACCCGAAGCTCATTTATTTCACTCCAGTCTTGGAATGGTCTCTTGATGCAAAATTAGATTTATAACCAGTGTGTTTTGCTAATCCACCGGTGGAGGGGGGAGGAGCAAAATTGAGTCCTGATTGGTTTCATCATAGTTTTTCGGCATTTGCCCGTCTCAGGCGTCCCATGAATCAATAGATCGA
>NC_081445.1:3443422-3443514 GCF_007210705.1 Tigriopus californicus | reverse complement strand
AGTTGCCAGGCAAATTTTTTGACCACATGTTGCATGTGAATAGCTCTTTCAAACATCGTTTTTTTTTCTTCAAATCATTGCAGATTCACCAT
>NC_081445.1:3406876-3443390 GCF_007210705.1 Tigriopus californicus | reverse complement strand
AATTGCAGCACATCAGAACGGAGAGACTCAACTCTGTGGTGCATGGAGCGCTTTAATTTGACAATGTTTCGCTACTCAGCAGAAGTGGAAGGAGAGGTGCAACTCGGGGGGTACTGAGAAGGCAGCGCGATAGGCGAAGGCCACAAGGTTTTGATAGGAGCTGGGTGTGTAGAGTACAGGAGTATGGTGGTAGACGTAGCTTTTTTAGTCGCCAACTAGAAGAAACTTGGAAGGCCTTTGACGTAATCAGTGAGTGAGGGAGGAGACACTCCGAGTCAATCTCGCAGATATTTGGGTAAGTAACCCGAAGTAGTTCTGACTCGTTGTTGTTGAGTCGGCCCCTCAGTTCACTCACCCAATTCAAACTGGTGCCATCGTCATTTTCTGATACACACATGCTGGTTGGGATTTCCCCATTGATCTCCCAACCACCCAAAAGCCACCCATTCCATTTGGTTGATAATAACACATCCAGAGCAACAGCATTATTTGTTACCGTGAAGTGCGTCCAACCAATATTGGTTTGGTCAAGGATCGGTGTAAATATGGTAAGATCTCAAGTCTCGGCGCTTTCGGCAAAAAAGAGCTTCATGAGTCATCCACTCGATAATGATGATGATGAGGTCACTTCAAACTTCACCACGTTAGAGTAACCTAACCCAATGTGATTTTGAATGATCTCACAGGACCATAATGTGAAGAAGTTGTTCAGAAAATGTTTGTGACCTTGGTGGTTTAAACATATTTAGATTGAAAGAGAGTGACAGGATGTTTGACGATTTTTGATACCTTCGCTGGCCTTTGTACCGTTGCTGCCCCCTGGAGGCAACTTTATGAAGTTATCCAATGCATGCTGCTAAAGGACAAAAAAGAAATGCCACTTGTCAAGCAAGATTGACTCGCATATCTTTAATCTTTAGAAGTGCTACAGATTAAGATTTGATTGGGTTATGAATTCAAATATTAACAGCCAGCTTTAGGATACCTGAGTACCAAGATGTTCCTATCAATCGATTGCACTTCAACAACCCTTTTCCCCCAGCACTTTTTTCAACCATTGTAATTTTTCGATTCATTTGATTCGTACTGAATACGATCTAGGATACATTTAGTCCCATGAGACTCAAGCAATAGCTTTACATAATTGGGGTCCAAATGACTTGCTTTACTGACGTCTGTCATTCGGGTTTTTGGTCACAACGACTCACTCGTTCTATAATAATGAGCTCATGGAATTTTGAAGTAGACGTTCATTTTATGGAACAATTAAAGACCCGTGAAGCGAATATGTCTTGGGGTTTTTGCAATATATTAAGCGGAAAGTTGATATCTAGGATCAAACTACAATTCTTCCAGGTTTTACTTGTTAAACAATTTTCTTTGCTTTTGATTTTTCTGATATTGACAATGAATTTAATGGCAGATCCTAGATCAAAAGCATCGGAAAGTCCTTTCGACCGGTTTTGACGTTAAGCTTTTCAATGTTAATCTTTTCCAAGTGTTTTGTGTTCTTTCGAAGAGATTAGTTTTAGAAATTGGGTTCTATAATTGCATGGTTTTGTGGAAAGGGTCACTAAAGTCCTTTTTTTTAACCAGATAAGCGGCTATGTTTGTTGAACCTTGAAACAAAAATCGACATCAATTTACAAAATAACAATTGCACAACCTTGATTAGATTTAATTGTAAACAGGGGGTTAAAACTTGGCGATTCTGTCGAGTAGTGAAGTAAAATAATGTCATGCTTTTAGCTCCTATAGACTTGCGTAAAACTTCATTCTCTTTCAAGAATCAAATTCGTTGTCACAACAACCAGCACTTGCAAGAAAGAGACATGATGTAGTGGTTGGTCCATTTCTTTTTCCTGTCTTGCAAGACGAGTCCCAAGTTCGATTCGCCTCTTTGACCTTTCTCAAGAGAAAACTTTGAGACACTGAATCCACAACCACGGACGGCGAATCATTGTGACACGGAAAATGAAGCTACTTATCAGGAGACAAATGTACTCTGTCGATGTGATGCCTGGCATCGCTGGCCAAGCCAGGCTCAAGTCTTAGACCGTAGCTTTCCAATTACAAAAATGGTCAGGATTACGTGGGGGAAGTCCTGTCAGAACTTTTTCATAGCTCCTAGACAATCAAGCCCCTTCTCTGCAAACGACAAATATCAGACAAAGGCTAAATATCTCCCCAGAAAATCCTCATCACACGGCTCGAGCTTGACCATTGAGATGGATAGCTTTTATTTTCAACTTATAGTTCAAATATGTCGAAAAACAATATGGAAGGCAATATCCAAAAACTGTTTCCTTCTCTTCCAGGATTGGCCAAGTGGGACCGTTTTTCATTGGTCTGGCCATGATCCCGAGCTCGCCTAAGACCTGTTCCACTGGGGTGAATCAAAGGGTCAACCCGTTGCACAACTCAAGACAAGAGCAACCCATTGAGGTGAGCAAATCGAAAATGGTCATCTCCATAAGCAACAAAAAGCATCACAAACGAGCCAATCCTTGTTTGCTAAGAAGTTCCGTTGTTCCAACTTTTAAGCTGAATCATTAAGAACCCATTTTGATCATTCGCTACTCCAGTTGACGACCCCAATTACCAACCAACGGCGCCGAAACCTCCTGGCCAAGGCATTCAAGGCCAAACAGGAACCCAGTGAAGACGCTGAAGATCAGGAAGCTCCTTCCACCGAATTTCTGAAGAGGAGGCCGTCCTACCGCAGTATCTT
Organism: Tigriopus californicus; assembly: GCF_007210705.1. NCBI lineage: Eukaryota > Metazoa > Arthropoda > Copepoda > Harpacticoida > Harpacticidae > Tigriopus > Tigriopus californicus. The sequence goes on along the minus strand of NC_081445.1, from coordinate 3,440,659 downwards.
CAATGACCTCGGTGGTTCCATGAATATGATCTCTGGTAAGAGCATGTGGGTCCAAGTAGTCCGCGTGCTTAGGTCGACGACATGGACGAAAACAAACTCCAGAGGTTGCTTGTGAAATATTTGCAGTTGTATCTGGAAATCAATCCGAGCATTGATATTTCGACCAATTTTGCTTCACCAATCTAAATCTGGCACTTTCAAAGCCTCACATAATTCAAGTTGACTTCTGAAACTGAAATAGTGTTATGCATAGAGCTGGGAAATCTAGAGTATATATTCTCCTGACGAGGTTGCGAGCTGGCCAAAATTGTTATTTTTGTTGCTTTGAGAACTCAAAAGAACTCTTGAAATGCATTTTCTTTGCATCGTTTGCAAAGATTTGCAAGGTATACTCTATAATGGATCCAAAAAGATTCAATTTGAATTTAGGAGGCATAAATTGGCATGTTTCAAAACCAATCAATTAAAAAGATATGCCAAAATATAGAAAACTCCACAACTTGGCGCAAGCACTTTGTAAAGGTCTGTAGACCATGTTCATCTCACATAAAACCAGCCACGATACAAGTAGAATAATTTTTCAAATGTTTGACAGATCTGATGTTTTGCCATTCGTATGAAACCCGCCAGATTCGCCTACTGAACATGAACAGGAAAGTGAGATGAGCTTTGACCAGTAGCGGTGAAAAGAGTAAACGGAGATAAGCTTATCACTTATCAGCCAATGCTGGAGATATATGTATACATTTGATTTCCTCGTTAGTGGAGGCTTCTTTTTTTGAATGTCAAGATGGACAATTACCTCTCAATCTTGAGCTCTTTGGATTTCCCCCGTGGTTCTGACCTTTCACAAAACCAATTTTCCCTCGCCCAAAATATCGTCTTATTATGATCAATGCTCCACGAGAATGTGGGGCTTTTGAGCGAACTATCTCGCATTAAAACCGAAGGGGCCTTGATAAAACTTCAGTTGACACGTCAGAGACGACCTGAAGCAAATGAACTCGGATTGCTAGGCATTCATTGATGGGATATCCAAGTTGTCTTCATGGAGTTTGCTACCACATTTATAACCCTTACAGAGGACAAGGGAGAGGCCATTTCGGGGAGCGATTCCAGTGCTAGTGACGATCACAACGCCACCAGAGTCTCCTCATCCACACCTTCAACCAATCTCTCCTTGGTTAGCTCGATCTACCAAACAACCTCACAAGGTAGGACCTCTTCATGCACCTTTGTACATACATGCATACTCACACGCTTTACTCGCTTACTAATTGGAGCTTGGAAAGCAGGGCAAGCTTGATGAGCTTTGAGCATCCTGGCGAACCTTTGAGAGCGTTTGAGATTGGCCAAGAATTGCTTGAGGGTCTTCAACCACAATCTCTGTTTTAGTAGTCCGGCACATGGAGAGAAGAATGTGGACGTATCTTTTTCAAACTAAGCAGTACACGTTAAATGTGACTAGGCAGTGATTACAAAAAAAATTACAAAAAAAAGAAACCCTCTGATTCATTTGACACCTAGCAATTATTGTACCTAATTTCTATGATAACTATTAACCGTTTTGAAAGACCAAGCTTGTCAAATTGTCATATTTGAAAGGTGAATGTTGCCGTTAATGATATTAAAGATCTTTTAAAATCGACAAAATCCAGCTCCGACAAGTTGAAGATCTTGACTGACATCGAACTAAATGCAATTTTCTCAACAATCGATGGCACTATATCCATTCTTCTGCATCAACCATAGTTCCATTTATATATCAAGGCTTTCCAAGTCTAATCTAATTCATTGTGTTCAAAAAAAACAAAGGAAAATCCCAATCTTGAACGTGTCAATTGTGTTTCCAGTTTTATCGAATTCCCCGTCGTCGAGTCACCCGACTTTGAGTTCTTCTGAGTCACTCCACGCGTTCCCCTCCATGACCGCCAACCATCTAGGGGGCGTGTCACATCACGGAGGAATGCGCTCGCCATCCTCAGGCGGCACCAATGCTCACGTTCTACAATACGCCCATCAAGTGCGTTTTCTGACCCAAATATCCAATATGAGTCCCCTCGTTTGAGCACCGCCCTCCCTTTCTCTCTCTTGCAGGATGGAAGCTCGTTTGTGTTGCCCTCGGGCTTGTCCAATCCGGGTCTCCACGGGGTCTCCCATCATAATGGAGGCCATTCACCCACCATGCTTTCCCCCCATTCCCTCAGTGGCATTCACGGAGGCCATGGAGGACTTCATGGGGACAATCAAGATACAACTAGCAAAAGGGAAATGAGACTCCAGAAAAACAGGTAGGAAACGGCGTCATGGTTTGAAGAGTCCTCCTCCGGAAGTGGGCTCACTTTTTCATGTTGGATTTCAAACGTTCAATTATGGTAATGACGATCTTGCAATGTATCGCTTTGATTGTTCATGTTCTTCGGTGCTCTTTTTTTGCAGGGAAGCTGCCCGGGAATGTCGGCGGAAGAAGAAAGAATATATCAAATGTCTGGAGAATCGAGTGGCGGTTCTGGAAAATCAGAACAAGGCCCTCATTGAGGAGCTCAAATCACTCAAAGAGTTATACACTGGAACAAAACAGGCGAGTGTCCAAGGCAGGGAGTGCAGAGCAGATTTCCGCTTTTTTTTTATCGAGACAGCCAATTGGACTCTGAAAGACATTTTAGTAGCGGGAAGATTAGATACACCGATCCGTCCGAGCCGTTCAACGGATCCTCGACCAGAATGTGGACTGATAGTTATTTGCATGTCTACATTAGACACAGACGTATCTGGTGGCAAATTGTGGCGTGGCGTTAAATCACGTGCTGCTGAACACAAGGTTTGGCTCCGCCGATTCACACCCACCCCTTGCTTCACATTCAAGTTGGCATTGATAGTTGTCCAAAAAAAAGTCTCCATATTTTGACATTGGTCACGCGCCACCGGCCGTGGGTGATTTCCAGCCAGTGATTTATGTTTGTCTCTTGTTCTGTTGCAGTGATCACAATTGGCGTTTAGACACTCCCAAGATACCATGATGATGACAGTGTGCCAAGAAATTAATCTAGTCCCTGGTATGTGAGGAGATTGATGCAATCATTCATCACTTTGCTGCGAGGAGTCAAGATGTTATTGCATATTATATACCTCAAACCATCCACCTCTCCCCAACGTACAAAAGCGTACACCTATCAAACAAGCAAGCATCCATACACCTACATACACAGACACCATTTCCGAGACAACCTTCCTTCTGTCCACTCCGTTCATACCATATTGATGTGTAAGACCATTATATTTATTGGCTGTGATACCTGGCGTCGTCTACTTTTCCAAGTGTGTGGTCCTTTCTTATCCTATCCTCATGAAATCGTACCGTAAAAAAAACCCGGACCCCTGTAACGCTAACCAGGTCACACGTTGATGGGTGCATTCAGGGTTCACTTGTTGTCATCTTGACGGCCAACCTCAAACATTTCAACCACAACAAACAAGCCTCTCATTGTGATGAATCGATTGGTGCACCTAAGATGTTTCGAGTACTTCATTTCTTCATGTTGTTACTTTTTTCTGTGATTTTCTCCAACCCTCTTCCCTCGTTATAAGGTCGCATTCAGGATTGTGATCACTAAAGCCGCTTGACCCTTCCGAAATCTATATTCTTGCTTTTATTTACATATCTCCATCGTTTAAGTGTCACCACTCTCAAAGATTTGCGGACAAAAAGATCCCATCGCCACCACGTCTTGAACTGATTCTGAAGTATTTTCCCCGATTAAATGTACTTTTGAAAAAGGCGTTCGTGGTTCATTTCATATCTCACAGGAAATGGGTTGTGCTAACTTTTTTTGCAACCTTGGCAGGAACTTCCGACACGGATGGTCGGTTGTTGTGAATGTATTTATTTGATTCATCAAACACTCATATTTAGTCACATCATTACAACTGGTATAAAGGAAAGAAAAGAAAAACACTCTTTTTCAACAATATTTGGCACTTGAGCGCTGGTAAAAAAAATGGAGGGAGTTATTTTTCTGGTTGAAGGGATAACAAGTCCTTGAGGGCGTAGCCCTCTTGGCCGTGAACATTTCGGCACCACCACCACGCACTCCCTGGGTAATCACCCTTGCGGTTCACCACTAATTCTTCACCAGGTTTGATACAGAGCTCGTCGCTTCGACAGGTCCGATACTGTCTGGCCACGTAGACTTTCCCTTGGTTGGCCACGCCCAGACACTCCTCCATGCACTTGAGGTATGCATTACAGGCTTGAAAATTCGGGCTCCGAGGAGAGCACATTTCTGAGGCAATCTTCCCACTGGTATGGGCGCGGGCAAAAATGGCCGCACCATGGTTCAGGAGGATCTTGATAATTGGCAAAGAGTTAAAGGCAGCTGCCAAATGGAGTGGAGTGAGGCCAGACGGGTCAGTGAAATTCGGGTTGCAGCCATGGGTCAGGAGCTCCTGGACGAGAAGCTCATGGCCCTCGATGACGACCCTCATGAACTCTAGCATGACCTCATCTGTGGCCAGAGCCGCCCCGCACACCTCTTTGATGTGGCATTGGACCAGGTCCAGATTCCGCTCTCGAATGCCCTGAAGAAGGAGAACGTAGGAGTCAAATTGTACCCGCTTGGCGTTGCGACCCCGTCTTGGCAAAGGGGGAGGCGAGGGGTCTTCGGTGGAGGATGCTGAAGCCTTGGACAGTCTTTGAGATCCACTTGATAAGGAGTCATGATCGTCACTGCCATACCCACTTTCGGACGAGGTGTCCAATTGCAGGTCCAGTTTCTCCACAAGGCGCTCCACTGCCCTATGGAAGTCATAATGGGCCTGACGCTTCAGTACCGACTTGGGAACTGGCTCAGGTTTGACGCCGTCCAACACGTGTGGATGGGAGAGTTTCACCAGGGTCGGGGTCATGGGGGCAAAGGTTGCCTTAGACCCAAGTCGACAGTACGTTCCCGAGCTCATCTCACGATAGGCTGGATTCAGTTGTTGAGGAATGGGCGCCTCTAGCACAGGTGAGGATTGGGGTGTCTTCACCGGCAGTCGCGAGGGTTTCACGTTTGCAGTTCGGACCACGGGGGGCGGGGCCATTTCGGATACCCTTGGTGGGAGAGGCTCTACCATAGCACTCCCAGTTCGGTAGGGGGTATCACAAGTATCAAATGTCAATTGCCTTCTAGACTTCATGGGCACTCGTTCCAGTGACGAGGTTCGGGCTCCCCGGGGAGTGTCTTCATGCCGAGCAGGAACTCGAGCGGGGGAAAATTCACGCGTATTGGTGCGCTGAAATCGTTGCACTTGAGGCGGCAAAGGAGACCGGGAAACTCGCTCAGCCGAACTCGATCGGTTCCGGGCAAACTTCAACATGGCTAGTTGATGATGGTTTTTGCTCAAATCGGTTGGTCTGTTAACGACACATTCCTCCTTGTTCAAGCAAGGATCTCAGATGAAGCAGAAGATCTCCTTCACTCCAACGGCCACTATACGAGATCTTGTCAGACCACTTGAGCAACAGCCAAGTTACTACTTCACCGGAGACTGCACAGGTATGTGGTTTAGTATGCTACAGGCTCTATACCCTCCTCACGCACTTAGACACACACGCACACACACACACGCTTGGGCAAGCACTCAAGATGTCCAACGGTCAAAAACCCAAACGTATGCCCCCTCTTCAAAGTTTGAAATTGGTCACTGAATATGATACGATGGGAATACGATATGAAGTCTTGACTTTTCCCAATATTGACCGCACTGATGTGCAAGGACACCGAAAGTCTGGGACTTGGATCAAGTCAACAGAGCGAAAATATGATCTCCGTTTTCGGATCAGAGGAGTAAGTGACCGCACTTAACTCTTGGAAGCTTGGGAGTGAACTGAAAAAATCCACATTCCATTCACCTCCAAGTGGTTGTTGGACCAGTATTGCTACTAGCACATGGGCAAGCGTAGAAAATTCCATGTTCCTACCGAGCACTCGAACCATGAACCATCATCCATCCACCCAGGTAAACGCTCGACATACACTGCAAAGGGCCCCTGAAGAAGTGAGTGACTGTGGCCAATATCTATACCATAGTGTCAGTAAACTTTTTAGCTCCACAAGACCCCTGAGAAGATGAAAAAGGTCAAAAAAATAGTATAGAATTCGACCCGAGAGGGAAGGCAAAAAAAAGAGAAAGATATTTGAGGGAGACATTCCGGGGCCCCATTCAAGAGCGAAACATCCCATCCAGATCCTTCTTCCTCAGGTGTGCGTCAATGTTGCAAAGACCCCCGTATTCGTTCTGGCTGGCCGGTCGGTTGGTTCCCCTTAGCCGATCTGTTTCACGGTGTCGTTGTAGTGTTTATGTAGCTCTACGAAAAACCATCACATACTGCATGCTCCTGGTAATTCAGACTTCCTAAGAAATAAATCGACCCCAATCATGATGACGTCACGCGATATTTTCTGGCAAATTCCTCTAGCCAATATGTCTCGATCAAATCCGAATTGAACATCATGGTACATGATTCATAAAAGCGTATTCGTGATTCTCCTGATTGGCATCGCTGGACGGAGAACTTAAATGTTGCCTACTGTGAGAGTTATAAGTGCATTCCTGTGAGCCCTCCCTCCTTAGCCAAGGAATAACCAAGAGAGCGAGGAGGTACTCAAAAATGCCCCCATACTAACAACCACCGCTGCCACGGACCGAATGGCCATCTCCTCAGTTCGTGGCTGGAATTCATGGCGGAGATCTCCCTCTCTCTCTCTCCCTCCCCGGTTTTTTTTCTCTGGAGCCCATTTTTCTTCTTCCTATGTTCTTTAGATGCGATAAGAGCAAATTCTATTCCCCAAACTGATCAGAATTTTTTTTTATTTTTTCATAAGCCAATGATGCATTGTTGAATTGCACGAAACTCACAAAATTGCAACGAGACACTCGCAACCAAGTCAAAGATGTTAGCGCTTTAATGGAATAACATAATGGCGATCAATGGGTGACGAAATTTCGTTTGCGTTGGTTGTTGGATATGCATTTCGAGAGAGGACTTGTTGGGCTTGGCTTTTTCAGCATCTGCCCTGTGGACAGAGGAAAAAAATCCAGGGACCCACAAATGATGGGATGGAAGAAGCCAAGCGCATTCCTGTCCATCAGAGAAGCCGGTGAAATCTGACGAGTTTTTCCGCCCAAGCCTTTCTTTCTCACAAATCCTTGATTTGTACGTATTATTGCTCCCTACTGCCTCGTCATTGGATTCATGAGTGTTGCACCTTCATTTGGTTCTTACGCAACTTCCTTGCCTGTGTCATGCATAATCACTAATACCATCCATGCTGATGACTACGATAAACTTTTGTACGAACCATTCCCGTTCAAGCAAGCAGATGGCGTACTTCCTGCCACATCTTAATTATGCTTTGAACCGACAATAAAGAAAACGTGTACCCTCCACCACTGCATGCCGAGGAAGTGGATCAATACGATTCGCACTCACCATGCAGCTTTTTCGGCCGAGATCATGATGAGTCATACCACGAATATGTTCATGTACTAGTTCGCATCTCTAGTTGGCACGTTCCACTCACTTTGCGCAGGTGAAATTATATGGAGGAACACGAAAATGGCTCGATTCACCCCAAGTTATGATGAGTGAATTGCCCGGGCGGCTCATGAAGCAACTTGAGATGTTGTCTAATGTTCTTGAACCAATTTCCGTGTCGAATGAATCCTTGCCCCGCGTTTCTCGCCTCACCGATAATCGGCAAAGGTAAGAGTGCCGCCGAAAGGAAAACCCGACCTCTGCCGCCATCTGGGTAATGAATATCCATGGGAGAGCTCTTGCTCGCTATCTGCAAAGGGTTGACCAGGTCAGGAATTCCAATTCCTCAATTTCCCACTACTAATCCCATCCTCCGCAACGAGCGAGTACCCTTGTGGTGTCCTTCTGGCCCCAATGAAACCGTTTCTCCGATCGTCGCACTTCAATGGAAGTGGCTCCATCCAAGGATCGAGGTGTCGATTCGACGTGACGGAGTTGCTGGAGGAGACTGGGAGGTGGAAAAAAATGTGCATGGTAAGGTAATTAATTCGGATGAAAACCTGCTCAAGGATGCTTCCGTCATTAATCAGGAACCCAGACTTGGATTCAAGCAGAGGCCCTTGACATTAAACAACCCTGAAGTGCCACCATCACAATCATCAACCACGCCGAAAAAGGAGTCTCGGGAATCTTCTCCAAAATCACTCATTTGTCAAAGCGAGTTTTGGTAGAAGAAGATCGGATGCATTGGATTTTAATCTGCTTATACTCTTAGAACTTATCATCCACCATGACCTTGGATCAATCTAATTTACAGGTATTGTAGAATACGAAGCGAATCCTCGCAAACTTGAAGCATTTCATAAATCCCTTGAATGAGCTCACCTGTCTCCAAGATTGTAGTAGGAAGGTTTTTTCCCCCTCTTCAATTCCAAATATGCACATTTCAGACACGATTCCGAATCTGGTTGTCAACAAGACAAAGGTTATATATTGTACACTATGGTCTGGCAGATCCTAGATGCATCTTGTCAGATGTCCTTTGAACCTGCGATCCTTTCAATTAGATCAGGTATTGTTGCCAGACGCGAGGAATTTTAATCCTTCAATATACGGACAATGGATACCATGGGGTTAAATTTGGAGCGAAATTTGTGGTTCGTGTACCCAAATTCACATCTGCCCCTTGCTTCAATTTGCGCAAAAACCGTTTAGGGTCTCCATGTTTTATGGCCTTTGGTCAGTAGACAGTGGAGTAATTAAGAAAAAGCTTCAGGAAATACCAAGGACCACAGCGAGAATTGATAGGCAAATTACCTGCAGAGGGTAACTCGGTAGCCGAGGCCCCTGTAAGATCTTCCTCTTTGGTCAATCTTGGAACGAGTGCCTCAGGCTAACCTGGACGGATTCCTGGATGGAGCTAGGGATGTGAGCGAATTTTAAAAAGGCTCGCTCGAGTTTCGCAAGCATTTATGCCCATTCACGAAGGAAGGCTCGGATTTGAGTTCAGAGACCACATCAACTAATCCTAACTAATTTCTTCTTTCGTGGTCAAGTTTGGGACGATTCTAGGGGTAGCCATAAACCACTGGAATACGAACGGGAATGAAGGGGTCGAGAGATGACATTTCGGAATCAAGTCAATTCCTTTTCTTCCAATGAGACTGACCCCAGGAAAATACAAATATGTTCTTTTGTTTTTGGGCTCTAGCGAATGAAAGAGTCACAAGTTATGCTCCTCAATGCCCACTACATAACGCCACACAAATGCAATTGATGGTCACAAGAGAGCGAGCTCATCATTCTGTCCCCTGTTATCTATTGCATTTTAGAAGGCAAAAGTTTTGATCCAGACGTTTGATGAAGGCGAAAAACTGAAGTACGTATTTGTATCATAAAGACATGAGACAGCAACAGGTTCGAGAAATGGAAATGTTCAATCTCGAATCGTGCCAATTGGGCCCATGTTTCTGACAACCCGCGAATCGGCTCGAGTTTGACGAGTCCTCTGAAGGACTCTTGATAACCCTAATTTAAGCCCCGTAAGCACCCCCTCCCAGGAAGGCAGAGTCAACATTCCTGGCTCAGTGGATGGCAAAATGAAGCCACTCTGAAGAGAACAACCAACCAACCAACCAACCAACCAACCAAAGAGGCCACATTCCAAGACTTGATGTGTTGCTCGACCAGTTTCAAGATAACAAACAACGGATAAGACGCCGACGTCCACGACGACGTCCACGACGATGCATACGAAGCCCTTGTATTTTTGACAAGAGGGAGACGTGTTTTTTGGAAGAAAATTGAGTCTTCTTGGACAACATGTACAACAAATTCAACCGAAGTTGGAGAGGAGAAACGCTCAACGCCCACCAACGTCGTTTCTCAGCTCCCGAATTTTCCAATCATCTCTCAGGTCAATTGATCATTTCCCATCTGACATTGGGTTAAATGGGAGAAAACCTTTCGCCCTTTTCGATGCAACCAAAGCAAAGATTTTTTTTGAGAAGGTACCAGAATCAAGAATGGATTTGGAAGATCCGGGGAAGCATCTCCCCATGTTTTTAAAGGCTTTAATTTCCAAGGGTTGTCAGGCTTTGGTATGTGGATCCGTCGGTCTGTTGACAGACGAACATTTGCATTTCCCATGCTCAACCATGGGAATGTCCAATGGAGGAAGCCTCTGCAGAAAAGCTTGGAATGCCTCATCCTCCGTCCACCCCGATCTCAAATGATGAATTCGGCTTTTCGAAGGGCTTGTTAGCTAATACCTTAAGGGAATGTGAAAGCATTTTTTTGCCGATGAATGTTCTAGTTGGTTAAGCCGGTATCAAAATATCCTACAAGCCAAATATAATGAGAACAAATGTTACTATGGTTTAATTGGGAGTTATTTGAAAATGTCCGCAATTTGTTTGGCCAAGGAAGTTTTTACGGTTCCTTTTCAGGGAATGTAATTTCATTTGATATTTGCTTTACCATCGAATTTGCATTACAGTTTGTTACACCGATGACTTTTCAACATAATTTTACTTGATTTTTTTTCTTCAATATCCCTTACACGCACTTTTCCGTTGCAAATAGTCCCGGGTAATAAATAAGCTAGATTATAGATTTCGAAATCGTACAATCAAACGACCTGAAACTGTAACTAAATTTCTGAACAAGGAACCATCAAACACCAAAAGTTCAAGAGACCCCTAAAAATTCGTTCACTACAATATCCGAATACACGGGCTTAAAATATACATAGACTCTATATTGAAAAGTGACTGAAGTGTGGCACGTCTTTTTGCTTGTTGCTCTTAATCTAACCGAGGTTTAGCCATTTCTGAACAGCCAAAACAATCATTTATTTTCGCCTTTCTCTGCATCGATTTGTCCCGGATCTGAGTCTTTCCGCCGTTACGTGATCTGTGAGTCTTTCTGGCCAGGGTGACGAGCTCAGGCACTGACTTTGGGACATTTAACGCAATGGTTGTGGTCCTAACATTAAGAATGGAAGCTTCCGAAACACCGGAATCTCCTCATTTTTCTCATCTTGACAATCACAGCTCAGAAAACGATTGATTCATTTCTTGTTATGAGTGTTTTAATTTGGATGGCTATATGTAGTCATTGGTCACTCTGCTTGTTGATCAACATGTGACAGATTTGTGGAGTGAATTTGAGGCGGAAACTCGGTGTGCGTCGTGATGACTACTCGAGGGAAAAAAGAGTTTTTGACCACTATTTCCGTGGCGGAAAAGGACGTGCAAAGCTTGCTGGATCGAAGCGTGGCCTTATTCGACCAGAATGACGGACTTCGTTTCGAGTTCTTCCAACAAATCTGGCAAGAAATGAGGTTTCCTTGGGTGAGACCAAGACTGAAAATGTGTTTTTGTGAAGGATTTTCGGATTCCACGCGCCAAATGCATTTGGCCGGGAAATCGAACTCGAATGTCTAACGACAAATAGCAATAATCTCGTTTTAATGGATTTCAGATCTTTCTTGGACAAGACAATTTCCGTGATGTCTACGAGTTGACGGAAGATTTGTTGACTTTGATCAAAGGCCATCTGATTTTGGCGGACAACGATTTTGCCCTCAGAGCCGCCAGTTTGTACACTTTGTACGGCGTCTACTGGAAACAACCCATTCGACCTCGGGTGGGTGGATGGGTGGGGGTTTAAAGAAAGACCCGAATATCCCAGACATTCACTTGTAGATATGTGTAGTATATATCGTAGCAGTTGATCGTTAATGGATTTTAATCATGTTCAAGATGGTCCGAGTGCAATCCATTTTTAACGGCTGTTACTCTCTTTGCGTGAAGTTCATTCAATTACTTACAAATTCTAGAAGTCAAGAAGCTTAAACTTGCTCTTCTCTTCCAATGAAATGGTATCCAAAGGCGAACTCGCCAAAGGTACTACATCCATGGCGACTTTCTTCAAGCCACGTTGTTATCAATATCAAGTTCATAAGTTCATGCGAAGAAAGCAACGACCGATGCATGAATAGCGATTCTATGATGAATCCTGCCCATCAATGACCAAGTGACGGATGAAATAATCCCTCCGCATGAATACACTTCTTGGGTCCAAGCTGTTTTAAATTCAACGATTAAGGTTGTTTTCCGGCACAACATCTTTGAGACTGAAACAAGGATTGAAATACCAATCCAAATAATTGTTCCGCAAGATAACCATAATGCAAAGATCAGTTAAGAGCATGCTTCTAATATTATACGAGTGTACGCGTAAGTTAAGAAGGAGCATGTGAATACAAATAGTACATTCCTTGGACCACTGGAAAGTTTAGTGGTTCAAAATAAAAAATCGAAATAAAAAATAAGAAATGATGCAAGACAGTAAAAACATGACGAGTTATGTCATCGTCAAAGCCGAAAAAGGCAGCGGAGAAATAGATTCCTTTGTCTGAAATGAAATCCCTTTTCTTATGTTCTTTTCTGTTCTTAGCTACGCATCCGATTGAATAAAGATGAGTACACATCGTGTCAGACCTTTATTGAGGAGTGTCGCGAGGAACAACATTGGGACCTGATTTACTGTTGGACTAGGCTTCTCTCCAATTACGCCGTGGAATTTACCGGACCCAGTTAGGACTTCAATACCGTTTCTCCCACTTTCTCCTATCGTTGATCTCCTATCTCCTCTATATAGGCGTAATCATGGGCGTGGAGGCGGGCGTGACGTGGGAGACCAGGAGTTCCCAAGACCAACGTATCCTCGCCTACAAGCTCAATCCTTTCAGTTCCAACGAGATCCAGTCCTGCTTCGGGCGGATTGCACAAACGCACCAGCATTACATGACCATCCGCAACGCCCTCCGAAATGTGGATCCGCAATCGGAAGCCGGATTGTCGCTGGTGTCCGAAGACTTGCCCGAGGCTTTAGAGGCTATCCAAGATAACATCGCCGGTGGGGGAACATCGTCCCGAGAGAAAGGTCCGGGATCGAAGAAGATGGATGAGGGACAAGTGGAAGAGACATCGCCTTCCACTGATGAGACGGGGCCATCCATTGGAGATCGGCGACAACGACTCATTCAAGGCGCGTTTGCCACGGGCGGTGAAACTTCCCGTCAGAAACAGCTCAAGGTCAGTGTCTCCATCATCGCCCTAGATGGATTTGCATTCGCAGTCACTCCCTATCAGCATTACTGATTTTTTTTTGTTTAACGATTTGGAAACAAACACACACAATGAGTAGCTTATATTATATAATAATATTGAAATGTGAAAATTTTGGAGGAGCATGTTATAATTGGAATATTCTTTTTCCCAAGACCTTCTTACCCGACTCAACAACTGCCAATGATCCGGATTACAACAACGAAGAAGAAGAATATGACCAGACCGACGAAGACTCTGAGGATGAGGAGTACAACTCGTCCAAGAGGGTCAAGAAACCCAAGAAATCCTCACCATTCTTGGAAGATCGGCGAGGCACGCTCAGATGTAAAGACCAGGAAGGTAATTATCAGTGGGAGGGAAGCGCTCATATTCGAGGACATCTTCTCATGGTTTCTCTCTTGGTTGTTGTCAAATTTAATAGGGCTTCATCCGGCGTTTCCGCCCAATGATCGACTTGAGATGGAACTGGCTAAAGCCGAAAGTCGCTTGAAGATTGACATTTCAACGCCCTTCCGATCCCTTCCCAAAGTCCAGGATGAGGATGAGTCTACGGCCAAGCCTAAAGGCCAAGCCAAAGACAAGGCCCAAGGCAAGACCAAAGGCAAAGCCCAAGGCAAGACCAAAGGCAAGACCAGGCAGAGAGCGAAACGATAAGGTCACGTTAAGGATGACGACAAATCAAAGTGCAAAGTCTAGGGTGCGAGTTCTTTAACGTAAAGATGCCTTTTTGGGATGTGATATTGTTATGTTTTGCCTCAATCGAACCATCTATTGGAAATTATTAAATGGATCAGTCAGGGTGTGATTTGACATTGTTATCACTTTTTTTTTGTTTTGTTTTCGACATCAAGAAGTATGATGGCAGGCTTGATGACCTTTTTTGTACCTTTTGCGAGGTTGGGTGAAAAAGGCTTTGTCCCATATTGTTGGATGGAGGAAACAACTCAACAACACACTAACATAGTTGCTTCTCCTCCCCATGCACATCCTCCCTCCCTCCCTCCTTCTTGCTCATAATTTCATCCATCAATCCTTAAAAAAGGAGATAAGACGCCCTGGACCAAGTCTTGGCTAATGCTGCTTCATAAACGCATCCCAATGCTGCAAAATGAAAGAAAATAGACTGGCCTCTTTGATCGCTCTCCGACGATGCATGAAACAGTACAAGCATCAAACTGTGGCCACGCCTCTTCACGCCCTCGTAGTGCCTTCCAGTGACGCCCATAACTCGGAATATCTGGCCGATCGAGACAAACGGAGAGCCTTCATTTCCGGCTTTAATGGATCCAGAGGTGAATTGCGTCTGTCTCTGATGGCAGATTTATGAACTAAATCGTTTCAGGCCTTTCCGTGATAACGCCCCATGAGGCGTTGCTATGGACGGATGGGCGTTACTTCTTGCAAGCCGAACGGGAGCTGGACGAGAACTGGACCTTAATGAAAGAGGGCGTGCCGGAGGTGCCGCCCTATCAAAATTGGTTGGCCCAACACTTGGAACCCGGTCAGACGGTGGGGGTTGACCCCATGACCTTGACCCATGACTCTTGGCGAGTCCTGGAGGACGCCTTGGTCAACGCTCAAATCGCCCTGGTCGCCACTGAAGAAAACCTGGTGGACAAGGTAGTACGCTCAAATATGAATCTGAATGTTTGGAAAGGGATGCAGGGACGCTCAAGTGGAACGTCGGCCATTCCCATTTGAAACCGTGGATTGCATTGATTCTTCAAACAGGCTTGGCTACAATTGGCACAATGGATCTCAGTTTTCACCTTGATCAAACGACTGCAAAGAAAGGTGTATACGGTGTATACCCTCTCAGAGCTCAGTACATAACAGGGCCCCGAATGAATGAGCAATGCTCTCCTGCCACTAACTCTTCATTGGTTGAGTTACAGAGTTATATAGAGAGTTGTAAGGGGCATAAGTTTTGATCTAGTCGTTCGATCACCTTGAAAATAAAAAAAAAACGGAATTCCAGCCACTTGTAGTTAATCTGGTTTGCAATGTGGTTACAGCCGCAACTGCTAATTTTCAATCTTCTCGTCCACGACCATTTTTCCAGTGGTTCACGCTTGAGAGGACGTGAATTGAACTATTCGTGAATTATTTTATCTTGTTCCAGGTATGGTCGGAACAACCCAGTTATCCTGAGGACCCGATTGTTCCATTGGATATTGGATTCACTGGCAAGGATTGGGAGACCAAGATCGCCGAATGCCGATCCGTCCTAGTCAAAGAGAAGGTGGATTGCATGTTGCTCTCGGCCCTTGATGACATCGCCTACGTCCTCAATTTGAGAGGGGCGGATATCAAGTTTAACCCTGTGTTTTTTTCCTACCTAATGATCTCCCAGGAGCGCATCGTCTTCTTCCTGGAGGATGCCAAGCTCACGGACTCGATCAGAACCTGGCTCAAACCCAAAGAATCCGTGAAAAACGTGGTCCAATTTGAGTCCTATGAGTCCATCAAACCGTTCTTGAGCAAGTACGCCTCTGGCTCAGACAAGCCCAGAATATTGATGTCGTCAGATATCACATCCGGACTTAGTTCCCTAGTTTCGGCCAATGCCCGAGTCATCAAGACCTCTCCAGTGGCACTCTTGAAAGTGATCAAGAACCAGACCGAAATTGAAGGGTTCATTCAATGCCATATTCGAGATGGAGCTGCCCTGTGCGCCTACTTTGCCTGGCTCGAGAAGGAGCTATCGCACGGCAAAGATGTGACGGAGATCTCCGGGGCCGAAAAATTGCGCGAAATCAGAGCCCTCATGTCGCACTTTGTCGGCCTGAGCTTTGAGACCATCAGTTCGGTGGGCAGTAACGCGGCCGTCATTCACTACCGACCCTCCGAAGAGACCAATCGTGCTATTACCAAGGACGAGGTCTACCTGGTCGACTCTGGGGCCCAATACAGGGACGGGACGACGGACGTCACGCGGACCCTGCATTTTGGCTCGCCCACGGCCTTTGAGCGGGAATGCTTTACGCGGGTTTTGAAAGGTCATATTGGTCTGGCGAACGCATTATTTCCGTCCAAATTGGTCGGCAACTACCTCGATACGTTGGCCCGACAGCATTTGTGGCAGGTTGGGCTGGACTATGTTCACGGAACCGGACATGGCGTAGGGTCGTTCCTGAATGTCCATGAGGGTCCCATTGGCATCAGCAGGCGACACATTCCCTCTGATCCTGGATTGGAGGAGAATATGGTCATGTCCAACGAGCCTGGGTACTACGAAGATGGTAAGTTCGGCATCCGCATTGAGAACTTGGTCCGAGTGGTCAAAGCCGACACAGAGCACCGATTCAAAGATCGACAGTTCGTCACCTTCGACAACTTGACACTGGTGCCCATTCAGCTCAAGATGGTCGATCCCAAGCTCCTGAGTCAAGAGGAGGTGTCCTATCTGAACCAGTACCACTTGACATGCCGCGAGAAGGTGGGTCCCGTGCTTCGAGAAATGGGACTTGAGGATGGATTGAAATGGCTGATGAAGGAAACTTGTCCCATGGGATGATTGACCACAGAATGGGTCATCAAGATTTATGGAATGGTCAATAGAAATAAAAAACGCATTTCTCGAGCTCTGCTAATTTAAAACTAGTCTGAACAATTTGTTCGCGTTATTCATAGTTAATGTATAAAAACATATGTGACTCTGGGGGGGAGGAGAAGCGCAAAAAGAATCACTTTTACTTTTAAAAGTGTTTAGGAGATGCACTCTTGAGCAGGAAAATTAAAATAGCTAATGCAAAGCCTAAACCTTTTTTTCAACTTTTCAATATCTTATCAATAGAAACTTCAAATAGCAGGCAAAAAGATTAAAACCTAAGTCACCAGGCACGTCCTTAAGGTAAATTTTTGAGTTGTGTCAAAATGGTGTTTTTTTGGAAAGTATTTTCGCTTTTTTAAATACCCCACTCGTAGATAATGGAGGCAAAGATATTGAGCAGGTCTCATCTATGAAAGATTTAGGTGTAGTCCTCCAAGATAATGGAAACTTCGATAAACATATCCAGTTGAAGGTGAGTAAAGCATTTCAAATGTGTGGTTGGATATATCGCACGTTTAAGTCCATAGACATCATCACGATGCTTGCTCTGTTCAAGTCGAATGTCCAGCCAGCCACATCTTGAATATACTTCACCCATTTGGGCTCCAATGAGTTCAGCAGTTTTGCAAAAGGTCGAGCAAGTCCAAAGATTTAAGACTGTTTCAATAAAAACAATAATCATCATTTGGAAATTTCTTTCAAAAAACGCAGGAATCATTTCAGTATTGTTTTTAATTTCCAAGATAAACATTTTGGTGTGTTTTGAGGATTTTGGTTCAATATTTTGATAACAAAATAGCATTTTAATGTTGAGAAATATCATGCATCGAAATTAATGAGAACTGTGCAGATATCGCACAAATTGCTGTTATTGTTGTTGTTAATGATTCAGGAACTCGCGTCAGGGACAAGCTAAAATCAAGTAAGACAAAATGAATGACAAAAGTAAGGCGGGATCGGTAGGTCATTGAATAAACCGAACGGTTTGTTTCCGTGGGGTGATCTTTTGACAAACCAGACCAGGGAGCTGCTTGAGCAACAGGCTCACCCAGGAGTTGATAAGTCGACTGATTTGACCACTGTAGAGGTTGAAGAGGTGTCTCCTCCTAAAATAGAGCAGGAAACGACGGGAAAACAGTCTGTCTTGTTTACCGGAAGCAGCCTTGTCCTGACGAAGGAAAAGGCTGTCAGTTTGACCGCCCTAAATGGTGTCAAAAACTTCTCAAGAGAAGTTGTCTGTGAGAAGTACAATACGACGAAGAGGTGTTCGAAGGTAGATTGTCCTTTTTTACACCCGTACATGTGCCGTCAGTCCATAAGGTTTAAGACGTGCTTTAATGAACGCTGTAGCTCTGTCCATGTAGAAGGGACACAAAGGAGGCAAAGGTACAGACAATTTCAATTTCGTAGAATTAGAGCTGACCCTATGCCTAAACCTAATCCCGCCCCACCCCGCTAGCTTAACCCATTTAGCTTCCCCACTCCCTCTCCTCCTACCCCCAACCCTCTCTCCCAATTCCCTCCTCTTCCATTTAATACTAAATCCACTCCGATTCCTATAAACACCCTTAGACTCCGTAATCTTCCTTGTCCCACCCCAATTCCCAAAATACGTTACCGTTCAAATGTAGCTGCCCAACCCATTCCACAAACCCAACCTTACCCATTAACTCATTAACCTTTTACACATCTTCAACTAAACGTCGTACATTCAGGTAGGAGAAATGTCAATTTCGTAATAGTGCAACAATAGGGAGAAGCTACTTTCAAAGATGCTTATTATCTCACAAAAGTGGTTCCTTTCGTTTCTTTAGCAAAGAAAATAGTAACTAGAAGTCTTGGCATTTGAGCAAACACTTAATCAGAAATTATGACCACCATGTACAATCACTCCAGGAACGGGACAAATGGCACAGGCTGAGAAACCTTAATACTGGTGATCTGGTTCTCATGCGACCAAAGAACGTTAAGCGTTGACCCTTTGCTAAAATTGTCGAGTTTCTAGCAAGCACAGATGGCTTGGTCCGATCAATGGTGATCAGAGCTTGGGGGTTGCCCTTGCAAGGTTTCGCGTTGCACAAGACCAGTGTCCAGTCTGGTGTCTTTGGTATCAACCAAGCGTCAACACAAGGCTGACAATGTCCCGCAAGTTAGTAAGTTCGACCGTTTCAACTGCCGGTTTGGGAGTTTGGCGAGCGGGCGGCGCCCTGGTCAATTTCTTGAAACTTGGGAGTCCTGGTTACAACGTTTCTTTTGACAGTTGATGTGATAGGAGGAAAGGAGCCCACGTGTTCAAATATGACAGTGCCATGTGGTCCCCTAGCTCCCCCGACCGTAATCCGTGCGATTAATATTTATGGAGCGGTGTTGAAAGTGAGTCAAACACACGTCAAGGTAACACCAGGGACCACCTCATCATCAATATCAAGGAGGCATTCAGGCAACTTCCTTCCTAAGACTCAGGTTGCTAAGGCCTGCTCTCACTTCCAGTCCCGCATGGAGCGAGTTATTGAAAAGTAAAGGCAATTTTAGTGAAGCACAAAAGTTTCTTCAAATATTTAGGAAGATGAAACAAAATAAAAACTGAAGATCAGTCTACTCATCTCTGAGCTCTTGCATTTTTCTCAACAACGACAGTCTTGCTGCTTTTTAAATTATATTCAAGTTTCATTAAGTCTCGTGTCTTGTTCCCACTGACCTTGATTCGAGTAATTCATGGCGATCAGGATCGAGGTTGCTTCATTTAATGTCAACCCGGATCTATGTTGACCAATGCGGATATGTTTGGGTCCACAGAATTGATATAGGAAAGTATAAATATGTTTTTTACAGGTATTAATGTCAAACAATGGTTTGTCACATCCTGTTTTGGGTTAATTGCCACGCAATTATTGATATACGTATACATAAGCTATTGTCTTTTCTCAGTTCATATCAAACCGTCCATCATGACATTCACGCATTTGATTGTCTTTTTGAGTATTGGGCTTTGCCAAGCGAAATTGCGGGCCAATGTGATTGTTATGGGAACCACTATGAGTCCAAATTTCAAGCGTTCAGAAGGGAGTAGTAAGGCTTCGGATTTCACTCGAAAAATAAATGTACCATGTCAACACATCCATTCATGTGTTCTTGGCGTTTCAGTCAGTCTAGTTTGTCCAGAAGAGCACCCTTGGGCGTTTTCCAACGGCACTAAATGTTGCAATACATTTCGGACATCTACATTCAACTCACTCCAGTTCGAGGATTCGGAATGCTTTTCCGCGTGGATCGAATGTCCGGCCAAACTTCCCCGAAAATGTGTGTCTTTAGAAAAACCGGGTACGTTTTACAATTGATACTGCTCTTTGAACCCCTATTTTTTCATCTTCCTGTTCATTTCCAGTTGTATGTCCCAAAACATATCCGGTTAGCATGGGTCTAGGATGTTGTGCCTCGGATCATGCCATTTTCGACCCTCAGAATGAACTATGCCGTGGACAGAAATTGGAACCGTATGTTTCAGTGCTTGAATGTTGCGCCCAATTTTTTGACAAGTCGATCTGCAAGAATAAGCAGCAGAGATGCATAACAAATTGTGAGTGCATAATAAGCTGGACTAACAATCTCGTTTCAACGTTTTGTGTCATGCTACGCCCTTTGACCGCTCAGATAGGAGAAAAATACCATAAGTGGTACTGGGATGGTTCGAGCTGATGGGCAAAAATTGTCTGAGCGCATCTCAATGCTCCAAAAAAACCCTCTCCCAAATTTATTATGTGCGCTCATTTCTTAAAACTTCAACGAAAAAAACCAGCAAATTGAATATAATTGAACCCGCATTGCAACTTCAGAATCCACTCTTAATAAAGCCCAAATGCATGGAGTACTGCAGTAGTGGAATGGAAAGTTCTCTGAAACCTCGCTAGAAGACGTTTCAGTTTTGCGTTACCTCGTGATCGAGCGCCTAAACATGAAGATCAAATCCATTGAGCACCCTCTCAGCGGCAGTGTGTCGGATCAGGAGGTAACGCGTAGGTCTACAAAACCTCGCTACAAGACGTTCGAGCTTCGACCGAGCTTTCCGCTCCACAACTTGCGTCCTCCATGCCTAACGGTAATCTTCACCTAGTGGTCTGCGATTAACCCTAACAACAAAACAAAGGCAAGTTTGGACATTTTTGAGTTTGTATCCATGTCTTATGATCGTGAACCCAGTGAGAGTAGAAGAAATCGCACAAAAGTCAAATACTCCTGGGAATCCACCCATTTAAGGCAAAATGCCAGTTTGTCATACAGGTGGGTTTTGTTGCACCCTGGGAGAAATTCATGTGATGAGTCTAAGCCTGTGGTGCATTAAGCTTTCACAAACAATACTGTAATCCAGGCGAACAGATATGTGAAAGACATTCTCGTCCCTAATTTCTTCATCCAACCCTTCCCGAGCGGGTTTGGAAATAATGGATTAAATTTTGAACTTTGTGAGTGGGAAGGCTAAGCATTGCCTAAAGCTGGTAATACGCAGGAGCAATTGTGGTTCAATCTAGGTCTCTCTAGTAGAAGAGTACGAGCATGAAAAGCGAGCTCTGACGGGCGCAGCCTCGAAGATCCAAGAATTTTATAACAATGTAAAATAATCAGAACCATTTTTAGGTGACAATGCGTGCTCTAATCCTGCCGACGACCTTTTTCACAAGGAAATTCCATGTCATGTAGATTCTAGCTCTGGTGTTTTTTTTCTTACTTTTTCATTTGAATTTGGTGTAAATCATCCAACTTCAACAAGTGTCGTCAATAAACGGATGTCAGGTTCGTTGTGGGACAAAAAGGGTTGCAAGAGAAGACTTTAGCTTGGCGTTGACATAGATAAAAGTGACTAGCACATTCAGTAACATCAAATACACGCAAACAATGATTTGGGTAATTTTCTAAAAACCCTCAGTGCTAAGGATTTACATTTACTTGACCAATCAGGCCAATCTTCACCAATCCAAAATGGCCTCACTCGAAATTTATTTTTGAAGTTGGGTGATTGCTAAATCACTCAAAACGTACTTGCGGCTGAATTGGCTTTTTGTTGTGACTAGTCTTGGGCGAGGTACGTTCATATTTTCAGTGGTTTAGGCCTATACTAGTACGTATCAAATGAAATAAAATATGTAGCCCCTGTTTTTAACACCATACATTTCTAGACGCTGCAGATCAAAGTAAAACATTACTTGAAGCTTTCCATCTTCATGTACCAAATTCATGCACAATGAGCATGTCCCTGCCGTTCACTCATCTTCAAGGGCAAATCAACTTTAAAGAGGATTCTGGGCTAACATGCTTGGAGTGTTTTCTTGTGTGTTTTCAATCCCACTGAGTTCAGAAGCAACAGCTCATTGCTCTGAAGATGAGTCTGTTGAGATTGACAAGGTCAGTCAAGTTGAGCGTTTAGATGATCTTGTAGTCAGAGATCAAGATGCTTTGGAGGCCATCAGAGACTTGAAACTCTCGAGTTCTCCTGGCCCTGATGGCGTGACATCTCAGTTTCTGATGAGATGCTCACAGGTTCTTGCTCCTGTTTTCTCGTACTTGATGTGTTGCATCTTGGATCAGGGCAAGTTTCTATCTTCACTAAAGTTAGCTCACGTTGTTCCAATTTTTTTAAAGGGGGATATAGGTTGCTCCCCAGTAGCTATAGGCCAATTTCTCTCACTTCAAATACTGCGAAGGTGTTTGAGAAGATCATGAAGTCCAAACTTGTTGAATTTCTTGAGGTCAATGAAGTCCTTCCTCCTAGCAAGTATGGGTTCTGAGCACATTTTTGCATGGTTCCCCAACTGATTGAGCATTTAGAGCAGGTCATTGAGGGACTGGAAAGTCACGAGTCAGTTGATGTTGTCTATCTTGATTTATGCCAAGGCCTTTTATAAAGTAGATCATGGCCTTTTGTTGAATAGACTTCATGACATTGAGAACCAAGGCAAAGTTCTCAATTGGATAGGAAGCTTCATTCGAGATAGGTCGTTAAGGTCAAGGGATTCCTAATTGACATATATGATGTCAAGTCAGGTGTTCCCCAGGGTTCAATCTTAGGGCCCCTCCTGTTTATAATATTTATTGCCCTGCTTCGAAAGCCTGATATTACTGCCAGTCTCTCTTCTTATGCTGACGATACAAAGTTAGTTTCTGGTAGGAATGGCCAAGATTCCATTAGCCTTGCAAAGAACCTAGAAAGAATCTACTATTGGGTTACTGAGAGTAAAATGGCCCTGAACGGAATGAAATTCCGCTCAATGACATTTGGGTCAACTTCTTTAAATACTCCACTTGTAGATAATGGAGGTAAAGATATTGAGCAGGTCTCATCTATGAAAGATTTAGGTGTAGTCCTCCAAAATAATGGGAAGTTCGATGAGCATATCCAGTTGAAGGTGGGTAAAGCTTTTCAAATGTGTGGTTGGATATATTGCACATTTAAGTCCAGAGATAGTGTCACGATGCTAACTCTGTGCAAGTCGATTGTTCAGCCGCATCTTGAATATGCCTCTCCCATTTGGGCTCCAACAAATTCAGCAGGTTTGCAAAAGGCAGGACAAGTCCAAAGATGTTTCACTAGGAACATCACAGGATTGAGAAGACTTAAAAAAGTTGGGACTGTACAGTGTTCAGAGAAGGTACAAAAGGTACCTGATACTGTATGTCTTCAAAAGCATTGTTGAGGTTTGTCCCAACCCATGATTTAGGGTCAATTCTAGTGACCCTAGAGGCTTAACGTGCATTTTGAGAGCACCTTCAAGCGTTCGAGAATCCAGGCTAGTTCAAACAATAAAGTCCATATCTATTCTTTTTCGGGCTCCTTCATTGTTTAATTTGCTTCCCTCTGGTATTCGTAGGGAATACGTAGGCGTTTTTGATCTGGTTGCACTCTTCAAGTCAAACTTGGACAATTTTTTAGATGGCAGTCCAGATCAACCCTACATTCAAGGACCAGCTTGGCGTGCCAACTCAAATTCTTTGCTGGACCAAATATCATTTAAAGATTGAAAGGTAATAAATAGACAAAATGTAACCTTCCATTTTAATAGTTCTGGGGATTATATTCCCTGTAGGGGTTAGAAGAGCCCGTAAAAAACCAAACCAAAAAAATCTTCTTTAAAGTTGATTTGCCCTTGTAGATGAGTAAACGGCAGGGACATGCTCATTGTGCACAAACATGGTATGTGAAGATGGAAAGCTTTAAATAAATGTTTTACTTTGATCCCCTGCGTTTCGAAATCTATGGCAAATGTTACAAACAGGGGCTACATCTTTTACGTCATTTGATAAGGGTATTAGTATAGGCATAAACCACTGAAAATATGAATGTACCTTGACCAAGACTAGTCACAACAAAAAGCCAATTCAGCCGCAATTACGTTTACGTTGTTTGTAGAAACTTTGGTCTGATTTGTTAATCAAGATATCTGGGCTGCCAGGCAAATGTTGAAAATTGCTTTTTCTTGGGCGTCAAGAAAGCTATGGCTAGGACGAACCTGCAACATGACAAGACTAATGGTGGAGGCCTGATCTTGGTCATCAAAATACGTCCATAATTTTGAGTGGGCTATGGTCTAGCGCCAATTGCTAATTCCGGCGTTTTTTTGCTTTCAAAATTGAACTTGTTGTGTCATTGAAGTTCATTAGTTCGTCATTTTGTTGAGGAGAGATTAGGTGTTTGGTACTGATTACCCTCTAGAGCTTTTATTATAAATGGTTTGTTAATTCATAGACCATTGTTTGATTAAACCACAATCGCTCCCGCAGATTACCACCTCTAGGCAATCCTTAGCCTCCCTACTCACAAACTTCAAAATTTGATCCATTCTTTCCAAACCTGCTCGGTAAGGTTGGATCTAGAGGGCTAGTCAGAGAAATGACACTCACGAGATTTCTCAGATTTTTTGCTCCGTCGCGGCTGCCTGGTGTGCGATGGGGATCAGCTTTAAACACATTTAGTTACGTGATTCTCAAAGTCAAGTTGCGAATTCAGGGAGCCAGTGAGTAGATGGCTCATTTGTCTGCTTCAGTTGAAACTGAGTAACACAAGAGAAGTCAATGAGCCCAACACCCTGCTGCCCAACTACCAAAATGTGTTCAAAGCAAAGTCTCATTTGACTTGGTTGGAGTGACTTTTCTCTGACAAGCCCTCTAGTTGGATCCAATGGGGAGCCCTACACGGTTTTGTGAACGCACATTTTGAAATGCAACAGTACTAAATTTCACCCTATCGCATTTCAAAATGTGCGTTCACAAAACTATCTGATCATCTCAGTTGGTGCAATTGGGTAAAAATCGCATCTCAAAATACACGCTCACGAAACCACGCGGGGGTACTCCATTGTCAGCTCCAAATTTGGTAGTTGAGCACCTTCTCCTATAGAGGAATTGCTATTTATTCAATAGCGGGGATCTTCTTTGGGTGGAGTTTACAAAAATGAGGCTTAAAGAAAGTCGACAAGGTCAAGACAGACAACTTGAATGCGTTCGCTATTTCATGGCGTCGAATTTGAAGAGAAGAGCGAGGGCTTGCTCGAGCTTCTCTTCACAGGAGAGGGCATGATGAAATGGCGAACTCGTTTTAGGTGTTGACTAAATGGGCATTTTGAAATCCGAATTTGAATGAACTACATGCCAAGACAGAGCTGGCTATTAAATACGCATTTTTCAATTCCAAGAACCGGCTTTCAAGGTATGATTTTCCTTCAAAACTAGTGATGGGATGAAATAAATTTTCAAAATCAGGATTGCCAGAAAGCTAGGAAAGTCAAAGCACCACCCTGTCCATTGTATGGTAAAAGGTTAGCTTTGATCAAAAAAGCAACCCTGATTTGAGCGAAGAAAAATCAGGGTTACTTTTTGTGACTAACTAACGTATTTCCGATGTTCCCCTAGTGAAGCCATATGCCACTGAAAATGTAAATTGGTAGCCCTAGTCGCAACCTACGGTGGTTATTTGTTTGATCCCATCTGTACTCCAAATCACTTGAAGCCGAATTTGACTTTATAGAATGTCTATTTTCTTCACGAGTGGCTGGAAACTTAGATTCCGGCTTCTCGTGAACACAGCGCCATGAAATAAGATTTTTAATGGTGGCCATTGGTTTCCTTTGCGTGCAGGAGAGGGAATTTTTTATTGCTGGAAACCGGTCCTTGTAAACGAAAATGAATTCTGCTGTGGAGATGGCTGAAGAGACGCAGTTCCCAACCACAATGGTCGAAGCTAATATTGCAACAATTTTAATCGAGGACAAAGGGATGATACTGAAGTTCCTGACACTTCAATTTTCTGAATTGAAGTAATGAATGAAATAATCACTACCTACTTTCCTCTTAAAGCCAAGTCCCTTTGTAATCAATCCGATCCGAGATATCAGTTTGCTCCTTTCGTTCGTTCTTCTAAATTGCTGCCTTTTCCAGCCAAGTAAAGCTTGTGTGGGTCAGTTAAGTTACAAGAATCATGGGAGTTCTACCGTTCATTATTGTTATTTTTGATTGTCGTTTCCTGGTTTGTAGGTTTGAATAGTTTGATTCAATACGCAAATGAATGCAAAACAAGAACTCATGTAGAAAATTCATGATGTTAGAAGCTTTGCTAAATCCATTAGCAAATCAAGGATCAACTCTTCCTTGTTTTTCTCATATTATTAAGCTTCGATTAACCCATGATGATTATTGAAATGAAAGAATTTACAGGTTTTGCATTGATTATACTTGCCCTCATGTCGTCATCCACTCAAACATCCTTGATTTTGTAATTCAAAACCTTAGTTTAACGTTCTGAGCTTTAGTGAATTTTGGCAAATTGTCCGTGGAATATGATACTGTGCAGGGATGATTTTATCTAACGTCCCCTATGAAATGGCGAAACACTGCAATGTCCCATACAACAACAATAAATATAGTAAAAAAGGATCTCAAAATGAAGGCCTAGAAGCACCAAGAAAAAAAACTTCCCTCTTCACCCGCGAAGAGAAAAAGAGCTTCAAGAGCTCGTGACCTCCTTGCTTGGCACTCCCGAAATCCTGATGTGGTAGTAGTCATCTTTAGTGATGAGAAACTTTTTGCCACCACAATAAAGTTCAGTCGTCAGAATGACAGGATCCTCTCTCGGTCATCCTCGTGCATCCCTGAGACCATTTGGAATGTTTGACGGACCCCAAAACCCACGCCCATTATGGTTTGGGGTGCCATGGCCTCCGATGGAAAACAATCCCCTCTTTTCGCATTCCTGATGGTGTCAAAGTGAACCAAGATAACCATGTCAACTTTCTTAAGTCCAAGGCTCTACCATGGGTACGGAGGGAGTTTTCCGGAAAGAAAATTTGCTCCCAACAGGATGGAGCCCCCACCCACACCAGTAAGATCGTTCAAAAGTGGTGCTTGGAAAATTTTGATGACTTCTGCACCAAGGAAATGTGGCCTCCGTGCTCACCAGATTATTCTCCCTTTGGCCTTTGTCTCCTCCATTCCTTTCATGGCAAAGTCAAGTCCATCCCCAGAGTCAAAAAGGATGCTCTCATGGCAGCCTCTGAGGCTGGTTGGGAGGTCATTCTGGAGCAGACTGTTCGAGTGTGATGCAGCGATTGAGGGCTGTGGTTTCCAAACACGGCGGTTATTTTGAATGATTTTTTATGTCAATAATAAACAGGCCGTGATCTTCAAACTACGTCTGCCTGAAAATACTGTCTGCCCATTATTGCATTTGGTGTAAATCTTTGTTTTGTAGGGGACCTTAAGACCTTAAATAGTGTCTCCCTGTACGATTTCTTAAGGTTCTATATATTTGTGAAAAAGTTAATAACTGATCTTACTCGGCCTCTCTTAAAAATATTAAGCTTTATTTTCCCCATTTTGATATCAAGTATGAGTTATTCCACTAAGGAATTTAAACCCTACATACATATAATCCTTAACTAAAT
This sequence comes from Tigriopus californicus, assembly GCF_007210705.1. NCBI lineage: Eukaryota > Metazoa > Arthropoda > Copepoda > Harpacticoida > Harpacticidae > Tigriopus > Tigriopus californicus. The sequence continues at coordinate 3,413,023 of NC_081445.1, read as the reverse complement.
TGCCAAGTGAGGACAAACCTTTTATCCCTATCCTGAAGAAATGTCAAATTAACTACTAATTGGAAAAAGGACTCTTTGTTTGCAACTTAATGTTTGCGCCTAATCTAAAGAGCTTTTGAGCACACCAATTTCCTATTAAAAGTCTAATTTCAGACCAAAATTTCTTTTGTTACTCTTTATAGAAGTATCCCAAAAAAGACTTTTAAGCTGCAGTAGAATAATAATCATCAACTCCGACTCGATTTCAGACGAAGCTTTCCCTATCCCTAGGCCGTTAAAAAAAATTCTGGAGGAAGGAGATAATTGGAGAGTAAGCGATACTGCTGCCAATGTTTTTGAAGATGCGTCGATGTGCAATGGCATACAAGGAATGTATTGGCTGCCGAGGAGTAACTCAACAATAAGTGGTTACTTCATAATGGATCTTGGACTTCACATGCAAATTCAGCAATTTAAAATGAGAAACGATTACCACGACGTTAAAAATTCGTAAGTTCCAAACATCTTTGTAGATTTGCCCGAATATTCCATTGTCGTTTTTACCGCACTTGTTGTTTTCAAATGTATTCCCCTGTTCTCTTTTCCCATGATACAAATCAAAAGATTTTAACATATGATTACGTGTTACCTCACAGTTGCGTCAAAACTGGTTTCGAATATCTAGGCAACTTGAAATTGACGATTATCGCTCAAAATGGAACTATTCATATTCTACAAGTGTGCCATGGGGGCATTTTCATTTAACTCCATTCTATCATTTAATCGTTAAAGAAAAATTAGTTCCGTCAGTCAATCTTATCTCTTATCCAAATACGGAAAAGGGCTTTTACTCGATCTTGCTTGTTTGTTTGCAGTGGCTCAAAGGACATCGAAATCAAGATTTCGAATTACACGGATTCAGCTTGGATGTCCGTGGTAAATGTAACTCTGGATGATCCCTTATTGTTTGGGCATTGTGATACCCCATTGGAAGTCATCAAGATTCCTCATGCCATCATCTGTCGCTATGTGTTTTTAATAGCTCACACCAGCTATCGGAAAGCTGCTGCCTTAAGATACTTTGATGTTGAATAAAAGGATCATGTTTATCCCAAACAAAGGCGTTACCTTTTATCAACACTGGCGCATATTCAAATGCGAGGGAGAATTATGAGTGTAAAAGTGATCAGGGTTTGCCAAATGAATTTATTCGAATTAACACATTAACCTCTGCGACCTTGTTCTGTAGGTCTTGAAATTATTGTGGCAAAATTTGCCGTTAACCGCAAATGGCGATTCTTCATTTAAATAGCTGGAGAGAAAGACAAAAGAACCAAATGGAATTGGTTCAAAAAATGAAATGAGACGAACTAAATCAACTATGCTTTTCAACCAGTTTCTCACAAACTATACACTTAGACTAAGTCTTAGCCTTTGGTACAGGCTTACAATTGGAATTAGGTTGAACTGTAACCTTGAAGTACATATATTTTACACCTTAAAATATATTTTGATAATTGTTCACTGAACCTTCTAAACTTTCTTGGGCTCCTTCATCTGCCAATTTGCTTGGAAGCAGCTCCGTAATATTTACTTGGAATAGGTTTCCGTTGATCCTGCAACAGATATTGATTGAGTCAGACTTGGACAAGTATTTAACCAAAAATCCGGATCAAGTAGTGACTAAGTGTGCTTCTTGTTTCCATGAAGTCGGTTTTTTAAAGTGCTGCTTCTTCATGTGTTTTAGTCTGAACTAGAATCATTCTATCATGTGTTAAGATATTTTCGTCAAAAGTTGATGAGCATTCTAACCATTGTGTGAAGCGATTGGAGTTACCTTATTTTGACCAGTACAACTTAACTTACCGACCGAAGGAGGGGCCCTGTACTTTGAGAAATGGGCCTAGAAGATGGACAGAAATTGTCGATAAGGGAATTTTGTCACATCAAGCAATGAAACGCTAAGGAACGACCAATTGAATTCGCAGTTGAAATGAAACAATGTCTCTTTGGTCAAGGACACCTTGTAGGAAATTCCAAGTGCGAACTTGCCACAAAATTGGACTCTGAGCTAATTCAATGTGCAATTCATACAGCAGAAGTTTTCTTTCGCAACCGCACAAACTTCACAAGGTTGGTTGTCCGTCAAGTTTTCTTGCTCAATGGAGTCGTATTCAAATGCAGGGGAAAATCTGGATCTGGTATCACCATAAACATCTTTCAAGGCTCAGGTTCAGGTTGCTGTGATTCTCTTACGCTGGCCCTCCTTGGTTCAATTACAAGAACCATTGAATTCCTTTAGCCATTCCGCAGGCCATTAGTTTCGGAGCGAAACATTATGGTTCCAATTCTGACTCCCACAATGGATGACGTAAGAACCGAATCATCAGTGTAAACTCACTTGTACGCCCACCTTGATGCCTTTTCATTAAGTTTAAGTGCCCTTACCGATGCGATTTTACTGGCTACCCGTTCAATATTCCAGAACGTAAGGTCATCCTTTAGAGAAGAGAACACTGTCCAAATGTATGAAGCTGGGCAGGTTCTTATGTAACATCTCAACGTGACAATTGGGCATGGAGTAATTGCTATATAACGCAGGTGGATTTTAGCCAAAAATGAACGAGAGGATATCCCTCCCCAGGCCTCGACGGGTTTGATTACAATTCAGTAATGAATCCCGTTTTTCTTTGCCTGATATGGGAGTCTGCTTTGCATTTTCCATCAACACCGCGCACGACGGCCAGGTATGAAAAAGAAAATCCCGTTTTTCTTTGATTTTCCTAGACCTGGAATAACAGAAGGCACTTTACCGCTTCTTCATTACTCTGCTGGCGATCTGGCCGATCTCAGGCCTCTAGCTTCAGGTAGATTGGCAAGTACTATTTTGGAATGTTATTCTTCGTCCTTCCAAATCCGATACCGAATTACTCCTCACCTGGCCGTTTGGGTAAATAAACCGATGTAAATCGTGGATTAATCCAATGTCACAGGTCACGATCCAATATGGGATTTCCCGATCTGTTCAGACAGAGAGCGAGATTTTTGTAACGCAAGAAGAGGGCCCATTCTGACTGTCCGATTATCTGGTTTGTGAGATAGAAATGTGACAGATCTTCGCTACTGCTCACGTAGTGCAGTATTCCCATGTTCAATGCTCGGACCTATGTTGATCTTGAGACGCAATTTGAGAGTGATCGTCCATTCGCTTATCTGCCCATCTTACGTACAAAGGTACGTACGTGTATGTACCTACATGTAGCTTTAGCATCATCAGGTTTCCATCGTTTAGGGGGTTGAAACACCACTCGGCTTTGGCTGGTGCACCGATGGATGCTTTGGAAGCTCCTCTCGCTCCTCACGTGAGTCCTCTTGACTTGGTGGGAGAAGCTGAAGTTACTCACGTCGTCAGTCCGTCTTGCTCCTTGGCCTGGACAACATAGGAGGAGATGTGGTGGAATACCAATCGAATGGTACGCAGAAAAACGCCATGAGGGGTCTTTCCGCGCCAGAAACATGGAGATTCCTATTGGATTAGAGTGAAGATTGTGTTAATAAAAGTGCTTCATCATGAGTGTCCTACTAGAAGATAAGTTTTCCGTGAATGTGGGTAAGCGGAGAAAGGACTTCAAGGTAACCTTGAGTCAGAAGTCGTTGCTATTGCAACCCGTGGATATTCTGGCGAGTCGGAAGATTGAGTTGGCACACGAGAATGTGATCACCACAAAACTCTTGCTGACTGACCCGGACAGCCCCCAAGATTGTCTGTTCAGAGTGGTATATTGTCTGGTGCCCAAAATCAAATGTCAAGTGTATGAGTTCTATCCACATTCGGATACCAGGGAGCCAGAGAAGTTGGCAGCCTTGTGGGTTGCCAGTCTTCAGAAAACCTTCAGCCTACCCATCAAGGTCAGAAGTCATCAGTTGCTCTTTGTGGTGGATGAAGGGCATGGCATGCATTTGTACGAGAAAGTGCAACCCATGTTTGATGCTTGCGGGTACAATCATGAACTGATGGAGGTTACGGCCAAGGGTCAAGTCCTCAAGCGCCTCAAATCTGAACCAAAGATCAACCGCTTCGGAGGCATCGTGGTCATTGCCAATGAGAGCCTCTTAGCTGAGGTCTTGTCTGGAATCCACTCCCGGGATGAGTGGAAGTGTCTCCTCCAGACCATATCTATTGGCCTCATCCCCATTGGCGGCGTCCTGGGTTTGAGCCAGTCTTTGAGTAGCCTTCAACGTGGATCCCACCACCGGGCAGACCCAACCTTGGCCGGGATTTTCAATTGTCTGCGAGGCCGCACCGCTCCAGTGGATTTGTTTCGTCTTGAAGGACACAACTTGAAAACATTGGGTGTTTCCAATCTGGGATTTGGTATTCTCCCCGACATTGCCAAGGAGTCCCAAGGTTGCTGCAAGTGTTGGATCCAGTCCTGGAGGATCCTCAACCTGCGCAGACACTCTTTCCGGATTGCCTATCTACCGTACCTGACCAGTGAGAACAAATTCGAGTCAATCATTAGCAAGGAGCATTTGGAGCTGGACAATCAGTTGCCCGATGGGATCCAGGGTGACCTTCCTCCGGGATGGATCTCGGAAGAAAACGATTTCATTGGTGTGCACGTCACTAACCTACCTTTCCTTGACGATCGTCGGAGCCTTGTTCCCAACGCAAAGATGAACGATGGCATTCTCTGGCTCTTCCTGATCCGATCATTGACATCCAGAGCAGATCTAAGGACATTTCTCAATGGACTCAAACGCAGAGAAGTGCCCCCTTTGGATGGAATCGATGCCATTAAGATCAGAGCGTTTCGCATTGAGCCATTATGTGAGGCACGTGCCGACCAAGAATACACTTTTGATGGTCAAGATTTGGCCTTTTCCACCGTGCAAGGACACGTTTTACCCAGTGGGTGTCGCCTAATGTGTGATCGTTACTGAAAATTGATATTTCCTATGTGTACAATCCCGTCACCCTTTCAGAATCGAGCAATTGATTCCAACGGGGGTGAAAGAGTCCAAAAATAAATCTGATATCTGACATTTTTCCGTGCAGACCTCCAAAAGGTTCAAGAGCACTTCCAAGGCACTTCAGTCATCTGTCATGGCCCAGGGGCAACAATTTCTCCCATACCGTGATTTTTTCCCCTGCTTCTCAAGCACGACCTACCAGCATGAGTTGAATGTTCATGAACGGACTCGGTTCATTCTCCCAAATTACCCGAGCCTCAATTCAAGTCAGTAGAAGTAAGGCAGTAAGTAGACTTGGCCAGAAATCGGACCGATTGCTGAAGCCAATTGACTCCTCCTTATCAAAGCAATTGCAGCAATTTCCAAGATCATGCTCAATTGAAGTGCTACAATCAATCCAATCTTAACCGTAAAGGCTCGCAAATGGGCTCAAAATGTGGTCAAAATCGGGTGAATTAGCCTAAAAGCCCCCGGACAGACGCGCTTAACGCAAAAGTGCCCATGGCAGTTGAAATGAAATTTTTTCCTTGGAAAGTGATTCATATTTCACGAGCAAAACGAACTTTTTCAACCAACTGCCGACTTTCAACCCTTCAGAGAGAGAGAGCTGGAAAAAGATGGAGTGCCTAGGTGCGGATTTACGGTCGCCTTGAGTTGACAAATTGGTAGTTCATCCAATTGTCAACACACAAAAAGAGCACTTTCACCGGAATGAAACAACTGGGAATGGAAGCAAAATGCAAACCATCCAAGCTTGACGGACGAGAAAACTGAAGTTCTGAACATCGTCAATCTTGTTGACAAGGACTTCTTTACACGATCTCCGACCGAGAGTGTCTCTAAAGCAACATCATCTCGCACCGACAATATCCACTCGATGAGCGAATTATGAAGGAAGGTCACGCATGCGATTAGTACTTTTAGGGGGTCCATGTCTAATTCCGTCCGAGCAACACACATCTACCTCAAGGTCGTTCCGTTTCTATCATCACAGCTTGGATATCGGTTCAATTTCTGGTGTTGGTGCGAAGAGGTTGTTGAGAAGAACAAAAAACACCTTGATTTTTAGCAAAAGAAGAGGTTTTTTTGTTCTTCGATGGGAAATCCAATCCCTTATCTTGTCGAACTGGTTGTAGGGAAGGAGATTGATTTTTTTGAGGTTTACCAATACAACAAGCGAGAAACATCCCCCCC
>NC_081445.1:3385893-3406842 GCF_007210705.1 Tigriopus californicus | reverse complement strand
AACTCTTACATCATTTTGTCCGGCCTAATCCCAAAGCGATCTTGAAACAAGCCAGAGCACGAAAAAGCCATTTCATCTCATATAATGAAAACCCGCTAGTTTCCCAAATCGCATTGGGATTAAGAGCATTGTTTTAACATTTGTGTTTCGGACGAATGTTCCTTGAATTTTAAAGCCGATACACACCAACGGTGTGGAATCTACTTCGCCTAAACAAAATAATTATCTTTTTTTTTACGGTGGGGGGCATATTTTGAAATCAAGGAACCAAGACGACAAAATTTCCATTGGGAGACTTGCTCAAAAACTTGTTTATGAGCGTGAATTCCAAGTTTTAAAAGGCATAATTAAGTTAGCGTGGCTTATTTTTTTATTCCTAAATACTTCAAAAATTGGATTTAAAAAGCCTGATTAGGCGCATTTTGCACTGGATCGCTAAGATCTTGTTTTTTTTATAGATCTCAGACTCATCGGTTGATACGATTATCTTTCAATCAAGGAGCTATCACGTCTTCAAACAGGGCGCAATCATGAGAGAACAGCCTTAAAAAGGTCGTAGCATATGGGCGTTCTAAAAATCCATTCCTGTCACTGTATCACGTTCAATGAGATAATGAATCTTAAACGCCATTGAGGAAAAACGTTCCTGCATCCAAGCGTCACGTTTTGTCTCAAGGAGTCAAACAAAGATGGTGGATTTGACAATGACTCGTCGTTTACATTCAAGCTCCACGTTCAAATGGGAGTTGCATCAATCGCCTTGAAGAAATCTCTGTTTACAAGAAGCTAATCATGTGAACGTACGATCATATGAGAATGAAAATGGAATATCTATTGGGAATTTCTCACCAAACGGCAAACTGACGTGGTCTCCAATAACCATACGCATAACTTTCTCTTGTTTCAAATTGAAATCAAATGCTATTGGAACACAGTACAATTGGTGAATCTGTCTCATTTCTCTTTTTATGTTGATTGACCAGGGGTAAAAACAGTTTCAAATCTTTCAAATCAAGTATCATTGGAACAGATTACAGTTGGCGAGTCTGTGTTTTTTCACTGTTCATTGACACAAATGCTAGGGGCAAAAACAAGTTGCATTATGCAAGAAAATGTTGAAAATGCAAACTTAGTCTCCAGAATCAGTTTTGGAGACAAACACACACTTAAAAGCGTTCGTTCCTCCGAGCTTCAGGAACGAAGTCGACTATCAGATTAAATCTTTTACCTTAACAACATTTGTCTTTAAAAGTAGCCTTAAAAGAAGATTCATTTGTGACGTGATCCCACCTTGCCCGTACGTATCATTTATTTTAATCCTTTTTTCCTCCAAAGTATATCTAATAAATTTAAGTTCATCATCCACGAACCATTGGAATATGTTTGGGAACGCTAGGGTCGAAAGTGGACATTTTCTGACCAATTTTTGCCCATCTTTATTTCATTAAATTGCAACAATGCCCATAAAAGACAATCGTGGTCAAAGTAGGTGAGTGGTAAAATCAATACCATCATTGTGTTGGAATCTAAAGCAATCGGATATGAAAAACGCCCGGTACAATACATTGGTAACTGAAGGTGTATTTACTTTTTCTTTCAATGCCAATCAATACATGCATTCTTAGGGAAGAGATGATCTAAATAAAGGAGTCTATTAAAAATGCAAACAACAAATGCGAGATGAAGATAAATGTTTGCATCCATTGGTTTTCATGGTAAAATAGCGTGTAAGCGCCATCATATACTTGTTTTTTTTTCCAATGACCCTGATCTGATCCAGTATATAATTATAGACACTAGATGTCGGACGACCGACCACCCGGTTGGCTAAACAGTACAGTTTACCGGTTTTAGATCAATTCCCAAGATACCATCCATTGTACTTTTTTACGAACTGAGTGATCGGTCGTCCGACATCCAATGTCTAGAAATCTATGATCCTATGGTGTGTTTTCAACTCCACTGAGTTTAGGAGCAACAGTCTATTGCTCTATTGATGAGTTTGTTGGGACTGGCAAGGCTTGTCAAGTTGAGCATTTAGATGATCTCGTAGTCACAGATAAGGATGCATTAGAGGCCATCAGGGACTTGAGACTCTCGAGCTCTCCTGGTCCTGATTGGGTGACATCTCAGTTTCTGATGAGATGCTCACAGGTTCTTACTCCAGTTTTCTCGTACTTGATGCGTTGCATCTTGGACCAGGGCAAGTTCCCCCACCTCTCTGAAGGTAGCTCATGTTGTTCCAATTTTAAATCAATCCCTGGTAACTATAGGCCGGTTTCTCTCACTTCGAATATTGCGAAGGTGTTTGAGAAGATCATGAAGTTCAANGTTTCTCTCACTTCGAATATTGCGAAGGTGTTTGAGAAGATCATGAAGTTCAAGCTTGTTGAATTTCTTGATATTCATGAACTTCTTCCTCCCAGCCAGCATGGGTTCCGAGCACATTTTAGCACGGTTACCCAACTGATTGAACATATACCGTAGAGCAGGTTATTGAGAGACTGAAGATCCATGAATCAGTCGATGTAGTTTATCTCGACTTTGCCAAGGCCTTTGACAAGGTAGATCATGGCCTTTTAGTTGACAGGCTCCATGAGATTGGGATCCAAGGCAAGGTTCTCAATTGGCTAAGATGTTTCATTTGCGGAATGGTCAGATTTCCGGTTGTTTGGTAGAGGTCCTAGACCAAATCTACTCTTGGGTTGCTGCGAGAAACATGGCACTGAATTTAATGAAATTCCGCTCAATGACCTTTTTTGACCTTTGATTAGACACTACACTATTAGATGAAGGCAAGGGCATTCAGCAAGTCTCATCCATGAAGGATTTAGGTGTAGTCATCCAAGATAATGGAAAGTTCGATGAGCATATCCAGTTGAAAGTTGGTAAAGCTTTTCAAACATGTGGTTGAATATATCGCACGTTTAAGTCCAGAGATAGTATCACGATGCTAACTCCCCACAAGTGGATTGTCCAGCCACATCCTGAATATGCCTCGCCCATTTGGGCTCCAATGACTTCAGCACTTTTGCAAAAGCTCGAGCAGGTCCAAAGATGTTTTACTAGGAACATTGAGGATATGAGAGAGCTTTCGTACTGGGAGAGGTTAGAAAGGTTGGGATTGTACAGTATTCAGAGAAGGTACGAAAGGTATCTGATATTGTTCGTTTTCAAAAGCATTCATGAGCTTTGTCCCAACCCAGAATTTAGGGTCAATTGTAGTGGCTGTAGAGGCTTAATGTGCATTTTGAGAGCACCTTCAAACCCTTAAAAATCCAGGCTAGCTAAAGAAATGAAGTCCAACTCTCTTCTTTCTCGGGCTCCTTCATTGTTTAATTTGCTGCCCTCAAATATGCGTAGGGCGTATGTAGGCGTAGATCCAGTAGCAGGATTTAAGTCAGACTTGGACAAGTTTTTGACAAAAATTCCGGATCAACCTTATATTTAAGGGTTAGCCAGACCAGCCAAATGAATAAAGGGTGGAAAGAAAAAAGGGTCACTCCTTGTTCCTTCTCAAAATCCTCCCCCGCCCTAACACAATTGCTTGATCATATGGAGTCTCACATTTTCATGAAATGGAGCTATGGAAAAACCTAGCATTATACCATACATGATTAAATCTTATTCCAATGGAGACAATTTGGCCATCTGAAAACTGATTCCTGTAATCCTAGATCTTTACCCTCGGTCTGGTCTGTTGTAAAGGGATTCGACGTTCTTGCATGAAGCTCTCCGCTCACTAATGGTTCAAAGATGAACACGGAAAGGCTCACCCACTTTCTTCAGCCTCTTGCCAGTTTTCAGAATGCCCATATTTTTTATTCGGACCTCAAGAATGTGCTCATTTGGATTTTCGAACTTTAATCCGGCGGCAAACAATGGGATAGTTATCAATTACCTTTAGGCTGCAGTTAGAGCAATTGCAGAATGGCATTACTTGATGCTTTCAATGAATCCTCTTGCTGAAATCTTTGGGTTCAATGTCAAACACAGCTTTCAGCAGGGACACACTTTGTCAAACAATGCCAAGGTAGCCGCGAAATTTTCTCTACCCACCCTGTATTTCTTTTAAATTTCCTCTAAACATGACCAAAAACCTTCAATTTCCCCGAAAACCCTCGGTTTTAGTTTATATTTTGGTGGAAATTTGTGAAAAAAGGTTATTTTGCCCGAAAATTTCCAAAATAATTTAAAACTGAATTGAATCTAACAAAAGGTAATATTGCAATATTTCCCTCTGATGTCTATGTTTTAGATGTGATGGCATTGAGAATTCTTTTTTGCATGATTTACAGATTGTTTCTAGGTAATTCTAGCTATTCTGCCAGAAGGTGCTCCACTTTCAGCCGTCTAGGAAGCAGTGTGAAGAAAGCATAAATCATATCCCCAAGTGTTACGGCATCAAACTACGTACAAAATCCTTGGTTCAAACCCTCGTGTTGGCAGAATATGTTTGAAGTGGAGGAGACGTGGCATAGTGGTTAGCGCAGTTGTCTTGCGTGAGAGAATGTCTTGGTTCCGTTCTCCTCCTTGATCAATCACTCTGGTGGTCCATTTATTGCCCTGATTTTGTTACTGTTGTGGTTGGCTTTATGCAATTCGATAACCGCCCTTCTAAATCTGTACCGGTCTTCATGGTTGAAATTGTGGCTGGCTTATCTTGTTTAGAATTGCTAATAATTACTTGAGGAGGACGCGTGCCAAATTTGAGCGCAGAACTCAAAACTGCTCTTGAGAAATCTCAACCTTTGGACAGAGTCCCATACTTTTGTACCATGGTGTAAGTTGAAAACGCATATTCATGAAGTCTTCAAGATGAAAGTTTCACCCAAGTCGAGGATTGCTTTAGTCTTTGACCTCTTGATTGAAAACTTAACTAAAAAAATCATTATCCTCAAAATTAGACAAAAGGGATCATTTTGACAAAAGATCCAATCACTATTAGCCTCATTTTCGGCACTTTTTGGTCAAATAAAGCAAACATGGTAATGACTAACAAATAATGAAAGACCACATTGATTTAAAGAACGATTTACAATACATTTTAGCCTACACCACCAAATTCCAACTTTAAGGCGCTTGCAGGGAGATAACAAATACAAGGATTCAGGCTATTGAAGAAAAATTCATTTATTCTAAAGGAGTGAATTTATTGATATCAAGTGAACAAAAATGAGAACAAAAAGATGAAAACTTTACCTAAAACTTGTATTAACTAATAGGCAAATTTTGGTCACCGAAGTCGATTGGTTATTCATTAAGGGACTTGAAACTAGCTTTGCAGCCCCTCGTGCACAGAGGCAAATGATGTAAAGCCCACGACACTTTTGCGTATTTTCATTATCTTTATTCATTTGCGGACTTCCTTACTGCTACTGGGAATAGAATACCCAATAGTTCCAGGTAAAAGCACTTTAATTCTTACTTAACTCTTTGATCATAAATATCTGATCCACCATTGAATCAGAGTTTGGATTTCTTTTGTCAAACTTTGGTAAAAAAGGCCCCTTTGATTAAAAAAATGGTTTTAGCCTTGCAACACAAAACACCGACCACAAATAAGGAAGGCAATTTTCATCGAATTGGCCTTATTACTGAAAAATGTGTTTTAATGGCGCTAGATTCAGTTGAATATTGTTCTAAGGAAATGTCAAATATGGCAGTTTGTAGAAAATTGTGTTTTCATGCAGGGTTGTCACCAGTTAAAGTTCTCTTTCAAATGAAAAGTAATCAACAAGTGAGCGACAAAAATATTCCAAAATGGAACACTGCGAATGATTTTAAGAACTAGGATTATGAATGCGAAATTCAGGTGCAGAACATGATGACACAATGTGTCAGAAACTTCATGTAGAGGGTCGGAAAATCGGAAACACATTTTGATGAACAAATATCTGCTTCTATTAAGCAGAGTCTAGTCAACACAATAGTCCGTTGGGTTCAGTGGGTGATCATTAACTAAAGGAGACCATTATCTATCCAAAATAATCCACTTCTTCAGTTGACATATCATTGAGTAAAAGTGCCAAAAAGGGCACACAGTAACTCAGTATTTGAGTAACATGCCACGAGATAAGCAAGATACATTAATGAGTGCCAAAAGAAACCTCCTTTTTTCAATCTTGGAATTGTTGAATTGATGTCCACAACTACCCAAAAGTATAAAATTAAGGAAAACATTATCTACCACTAACAGAGGACACTTGTTCTTGCCCCATAAATATTTTAAAAAAAATATGAAGCGTTTTTTTAAGGAAGACTTTATCCTAAGACTTAATAGGAATTCCAATAGTTAGAGTAAAGTGTTATGTTATTTTGTTTCAATTGCCCAAAATATCTTCAAGAAATCATTGCGTTAAAATTCTGTAGCTACACTACTTCTGATAACCCTGTAAATAAGTACTTAATGACAGTAGAATGGATTTGACCTCGTTTTAGAAGCCGTTGCGGTCTTAGTCTTGCAGAGCAATTGGAGGCCTCTTTCACAGCGATTAAGCAAATTCATGTCTCCCTAACAAAACCTATTTAAAGGGATCAAATACGGCTCAAGTCATTCAGCAGGTTCAAACAAAGACTCAAGAATGGATGTTTGGGCACTGCTCTGGATACTTCTTGGGGGTAAGGACCCATTCAGCTGGTGTCGTCTCTATACTTTTTACCGCACCATTTCTTCGACGATCTTTCAGGAACCTGGCATGTTGCTAGAGGCCAATTCTCTCCTTTTCGAGAAAGTAAGCAATCTCATCATTTTAAAAAAGGACAGGTCTTCACATTAAACTTTAAGCACGTCCACAAACTTATGATCTGGCTCGGATAGGCTCTTTTCAATTGACTTCAGGTAATGACTTGATCTCCCTTGGTTTTAGGTGGATGCAAGGTGACCAATTCCAACTTGAACGAAATGTGTTGTGCCAATAGCAACATTCCGTGTGGATTGAATGAAGGTGGTTGTGGAGATTACAGCCATTGCGAAGAGCCTTTGACCTGCCAAGACAACGCGTGTGTGGATGCCAATAACACGGCCATCTACGGCAGCAAATGTTGTGCTTTTGAGGGTCGCAAGCCCCTGGGCAAGATTGGTCACCTTTTCTTGATCGTCCTAAAGGTCTTTTTCTCACAGAGAGGTTGTTCGTTCGATTTCAGACACCTGTCTGGAAGAGGACATCTCCTATTGGTACTATGACATTGATGAACAGGTTAACATGAACATGGACCAATGCAATGAGTTTTGCCGGTCAGAAGACACTTGTGCGGGTGTGGTATTGCGCAAAGGCTCAGGAACTTGCTCTCTCAAAGCTGTTTCCATTCCGTTGCCTTGGGTACGACTTGTGGAAACTGGCACAGACAGCTACCATCGCTGGTGCAGTGAGTACTCCAAGTATGGGGACGTTTAGGCAAGCTCTGGCAGGTTCTTTGTTTGCTGGCACCAGTCTCAGTGATGCAAGTTTGGGGCTTCAAACACGTTTACGAGAAGCTGACCCTTCTTTCATATTGCTATTTCAGGAAAGGTCAGCTTCGCTGAAACCCGTTTGAAACGCCAATTTTGCATCACTGGCATTGGCAGGCAAGTTTGTTTGCTGGTACCAGCGCTTGCCTAAATGTCCGAATGGTGCAAGAACAAAGCATGTTCATAGTGCTGGGTCGAACCAGTGACCTGTAGTCTAATACAGGGCACTAGGTCGAACTAGAGAGCCCTAGGTCGACCAAGAAGCAAATTTCTGATAACGTCACACTATGCTAGGCAGACATCTAAGCCATATATTGAGTGAAAATAAATGAGGGCGTACACGTTACTGTATCAATCACGGGAGGTTGCAACTAGGACTGCCAATTTATATTCTCAATGCCATATGGCATGACTGATGGAATGTCGGAAACCCGTTAATTAGCCTCAAAAAGTAACCCTGATTTTCCTTTCGTCCAACCAGGGTTGCTTTTTACTCAGACTTAACATTTTCCTGTGCTTCACTTTAAGCCTTCTATGTTTTTCGGCAACCTTGATTTTGAAAATTTATTTGATCACGTCACTAGTACATGTGGGTACTTATTGAAATCAAGATGCGAAAGGAATCTAGTGCATATTAGAACTGTGCATCGGACCCGACAGGGTCTCCGGATCCGATCCGAAGTGATTTTTTGCAATCCTAATCTGAGTTTTTTCCCCAATCCGATCAAATCCGAATCCGAATATTTTTCGGATCCGAATCTAAATCCGAATCCGAGATACATTTGCGTAATCCGACTATAATCCGAATTATTTTGCAAATTCTGATCCAAACCTGATTTTTTCACCCAATTGACAAAAAAAAAGAGATCATTTAACTTTAACTAAATGTGCCTTTTTGCCACTTAAACGTTTTAAAATGATGAGATTGAGTGGAATTGTCTCAGTTATAACATTATCTTCCTGTTGCAATAATGCCATTTTTTGGTAACAATTGTCTTAATTATATGTTTCAATTGTAGTACTATTGAAAATAATTCTGTTATCAAAATGTTGCAAAAGTTGTGCATTAACAGGCTTGATATGCCGAGATATTCTAATTTTCTTTTTCCTAATATTGACTGTTTGGAGAAAATGGGTTTGCCACACAATTGTAGTAGCTTTTAAGATAGTAGACCCATTTACAGATTTTAACTTTGACGATCTTTGCTTTCCCTCACATTTTGAGACTTGTGAAAGTAACCATTCTCAGAACAAATTTACATTCATTTAATCTATCTTGCAATTTTGGACTTGGATCGGATCCGAACCCAATCCGAATCCGAATCAGAACGAAATGTTTAATCCGACCGAATCCGAATCCGAGAATTGTTGGTCAATTCGATCCGAATCCGATGCATAGCTCTAGTGCATATGACTTTGATGGAAAAAGAATTTAATATTCTTTGAAATGCAGCTCAAGAAAATTGTAGAGACACGTTTTCTCTTGGTGGAATATTTGACACATAAAAAGCCAATGGATCGATAGGTTTCAAATTTCAACACAAAACGCCCAAGCCATATGCAAATTTAGCAGCAGAATTAATGTAGCTGTCTTTTGAAAAAGAGAAAGACTGTTTTAAGGCTTGTTATTCATCTCTTTTATGTAGACACTAACTTCAAGGGATTTAAAGATACGTTCTTTTTCGCACTTCCTTACCACTACTATGAACGAATATGTGATCTGTTTTACATAACTCTATATTCATTGATTATCTGATCAACCAACGAATTGGAGTGGGTGGATCTAGCAAGCCCTTAAACATATCTGGTATTACGATCAGAAAGTTGTCCAAGTCTGACCTAGGAGAGGCTGCTGGATTAACGGTTACAAATCAACAACGAATATGAGAGGGAAGTAAATGAAACAATGAAGGAGCCCGAGAAAGAAGAGAGATGGACTTACTTGTTCCAACTAGCCCGGATTCTCAAGGGCTTGAAGGTGCTCTCAAATCGCACATTAAGCCTTTACGGTCGCTACAATTTGACCCGAAAACTTGGTTTGGGACAAAGTTCATGGATGCTTCAAGAAACGTACAGTATGAGATACCTTTCGCACGTTCGTTGAACATTGTACAGTCCCAACTTGTTTAGTCCCTCCCAGTACGAGAGCCCTCATCGTATTCAATCTACTTGATATAATTTCTTTTCGAGTGGAAATATGACCCGGAGATATTCGGGTTTTGATATTTTTTTCATTTAGTCTCTTTTTGAACCACAGTTTTTTTGCGAACTTCCTTACCGCTGCAGGGAATGAAAACCCCAACAGTTCAAGATCAACGAAGTTCTGGTGGGAATAAATGGTTGAAAAACGTAGATTCGCTGAGGGTGTGTCAATTCGACCCTTTTGAGCATTGTAAAATCATCATGTAGGTCAGAGAAACATTCAACATCTGTTCTAAGCTAGTTTAATTTGCCCATTAAGTAAAAAAACACTAACTGCTCGGCCAATTGGGTAATTTTGTTTATCCATAGAGCCAAACTGTTGGATTCCGGACATGGAATTTCGCCATGGCCAAACCTCTTACAGATGGGTGGAGAATCCCGGTGCTCCTGAGGAATGTCATCGATTATGCCAAGAGGATGTGGATTGCTTCACCAGCTTTATCTACCCTTTCCCCTATGTGTGCATCTTGCGAAAGTTTGACCACTACCCTATGAACAGATTCACGTATGGAACGACAATGCCACAGTTTTGTGGTAGGTCACCATTCCTTGCTCCCAAAATTCAGGGATTCAAAATTGGGTCGTGTTCAATGGCACTCAATTTTCCTCGTATTCGTTTTCGTCCCAGTTACTTGGAACGGGTCTTGGGGTTATGAAGAAGAGTTGGGCCCTGATGTAAATTACAGCGTGGTTCAAGCCCCAATCAACAAGGATATTCAAGATGTATGCATGGAACTGAAAAGTCAACCCGCCTCAGTTGAAACGCCTCGCCATCAAAACCTGTTTACATTCTTGTTTAGATATGAAAGATTAAAATCCCACATGAACCATTTGGGTTACAAAACAGGTAAGAAAACAACAGGGCCTTTCAACTGAAAATCCAGCCCCCGCCAGAAGTTTTCTTTGCTTTCAGCCAACAATGAAGTTTTTGATGAGGATGATGGCCATTCGGTAAGCCTGTACAAGCTATGTCCAGTCACGAAAAAGTAAGGAATAACCATTTACTCCATGGAAATCACTTTGCTTGACCAAAGTTTACAAAAAACAGGCTTGAAAAGACTTGATAAGGCTAATTAATGCACTTTTGACAACTTTGCCTCCATGTTGTAAGAGAGACGACCAGCAAGCATTGCTATTGTTTGTTGCAATGCATTAAAATCTGCCATTCCTGAAATGTGAAAGGAGAAGGTATTTAAAATCTTCAGAGCAATCTGAATCCAGTAATTGTGGCTAGCCTTTGAGGAAGGTTGGATTTTATTCATATTACGACTAAGGTCTCCATTGATAATGATCAGTTGAAAAAGGAGAGTAGAGTGGTGAAGGAGATCAGGTCAAATTTGAAGGCTTTTTTCTTGTCTTATGTAAACTCTAAGAGAAAGATGGAGCACCCTGTAGGGCCCTTTTTGTTTGCTGGGGAAGCCATTTGCATTAAAGAGGTGATGGCTATCATGCTTTGAGATCAATTCCATTGTTGGTTTTTGACTCCAGAGTATACACTTAACGTCAGAAATATTCGTACCCTTGGCATAGAATTGACTTTGTTGCAGTGATACAACATAGAACACATGAAACTGTATTTGATTGAATAATATAAGTTTCATAAAGACCAAATGAATTTGCACAAAGTTTCTTAGCCTCATGTTACTTCGCTCTTTTCCAAATATGAGTATAAGATTGAAATTTGCTCCAGACAAAATCATTCATACCCAATAAAATGCAATCAATTTTCCACTTTGACCCATACTTCATTTAAACAAGATTTTATCAGAAAGTGAATTTAGATGATGCAATAACTTTGGTGGTAATGTTCAATTGATTGCATCAACCTTTTTTGACAATAAATTAGCAAAAAAGTCAATGACCCCATACAAGTTGATCCAAAGTCATTGCAGAGCTTCCATCTTGTCATGGCTAAGACCAAAGAGCTCAGTGAGGATCTTAGGTCTTCCATTGTAGGTGCTCACAAGGAAGGGCTTGGATACAAATCCATTTCCAAGTGCTTTCATGTGCCTGTATCCACAGTAGAGAGCATAATCAAGAAACACAGAATCTTCAACACCGTGAAAACGCTCAAAGGTCGTGGCAGGAAGCCCAAAGTAAGCCAAACCATGGCTAGAAAACTTGTTAGAGATGTCCAGAAGAATCCCAGGATCACCACCAAAGAACTTTTAAATGATCTCACAGCACAACTGGAACAATCATCTCCGCCAAGACATTGCAAAGGACCCTCCACAAGGCAGGCCTTCATGGATGCAGGCCAAGGAAGACCCCACTCCATCAGCAAAGGCACCCAAAAACTCAATTAGCCTTTGCCAAAGCTCATAAAGACAATCCAGAGGCTTTTTGGTCTTCAAAACTATGGTCTGATGAGACTGTAATTGAACTCTTTGGACACAGGGGTGTGGCTTTTGTTTGGAGGGAAAAGGGAGAGGCCTATAACCCAAAGAACACCATCCCCAAAGTGAAGCATGGTGGTGGTAACATTATGCTTTTGGGGTGCTTTGCAGCCAATGGGACTGGGAACATGGTCAAGATAAATGGAATCATGAAAAAGGATGACTACTGCAAGATATTGAATGAAAATGCCAAGCAGTCAGCAGAGAACCTCCACCTAGGCCATGATTAGAATTTCCAACAAGACAATGACCCCAAACATATGTCGGGAATTGCCAAGAAATGATTTTAAGACAATAATGTAAAACTTTTGGAGTGGCCAATGCCAAAGTCCTGACCTCAATCCTATCAAAAACCTTTGGCGAGAACTGAAGCTATAAGTAACGGCAAGAAAACCTTCAAATCTCAAAGTATTAGAGAAAGTAGCAATGGAAGAGTGGTCTCAATTGTCAGCAAAAACTTGCAAGAAACTTGTTAAAAAATACCGAAACCATTTGGAGGCTGTGATCAAGAACAAAGGCTATGCCATTAATTATTGAAATCAGGGTATGAATAAATTTGACCCTGCCAAAATGAATTCAAATGCTCAAAACTAAAAAAATATTGATATAAGATGTCTGCCAAACATTCTGTGATCTCGAACAAGAAGCACAAAACAGTCAGGGCCATTAGTATCAAATAAACAGCTATTTTACTAATATGCTTAACGAATATTTCTATCTTTTTGCAAGGGTATGAACTAATTTGACGTTAAGTGTAGGAGCAACAAAACAAGTCAATGTGGGCAGTTAAATGATTGTGTAGTCAGAGAGCAATATGCTTTAGAGACCATCAGGAACTTGAGGTTTTTGAGTTCTCCTGGTCCTGATGGTGGGACATCTCAGATTCTGATAGGATGCTCTCAGGTTGTTGCTCCTGTTTTCTTGTACATGATGTGATGTCTTGGATCAAGGCAAGTTTCCCCTCTTTTTTGAAGTTTGCTCAGATTGTTCTGATTTCTAAATGAGGAAATAATTGCTCCCCAATGATTACAGACCAATTTCTTCCTCTGAACTTCATGGTGTTCTCAAGCACCTTGACAAAAGTCACTAAATTTTAGAGCTTCTTGAAGTCCTTCCTCCTAGAAAGCATGAATTCCAAGCACATTTTAGCACGGTTACCCATCCAATTGAGCATATAGAGCAAGTTGTTGAGGGACTAGAAAGTCATGAGTCAGTGATGTAGTCTATCTTGACTGTGCCAAAGTCTTTGACAAGGTAGATCATGGCATTTTAGTTAACAAACTCAATGAGATTGGAACCGAAGGCAAGGTTCTCAATTGGTTAAGAAGTTTCATTTGTGGTAGAAAGCTGTCAGTTAAGGTCGAGGGATCTCTTTGTGACACACGTGATGGCAAGTTGGGTTTTCCTCAGGGCTCCATTTTGGGTCCTCTCCTTTTTAATTTTTAATTTAAATTCAATAGAATGGGAGTGACAGACATTAAAAATGCAGTTTTCTTTCATGATGATAGGTTTTCAAATTAAGTTTTGTCTCAAAGTAATTACAAAGTCAAATTTGATTCATTGAAATCTTCTTTCTCTTTATCAGTGACTGGAAACTAACTTACTCTCCAACTTCTCGTGAATAAGGTGCCATAGAAAAAATGATAACAGAGATGTTTGATTTCCTTTGCGTTGTTGAAACTCAAAATTATACCCATGAGAACCGGTTTTCATAAAAAGTACAAAAGTACAGAGCTGCACTCTGAATGAACGAATAATCTTAGAGAATCGAATGTCTTGCACTCAAATAAAGTCTCGATGAAGAGAGAGGTGCTCAATAATTTCATTTCATATCTTTTTTTTCTCTTGTCCTGCATTGTCATACTTTTTCAGCTCTGGATTGGTCGTGGTGATGCTCCAGATACGTCACTTACCAAATTCATTTGCGAGCGCAGGAAAGGTTGGTCAGCCTAAAAAAAGCCCTCAACGTTCATACTCATCAAGAATTTTTTTCCAGGCGTATGCTACCACCTGCCTACAGTCCCGAACGCAATGAGAGTCGATGCCACGAGTGGATCATCAGGGTTTGCTCCGAAAGTGGGCGAAACGATACAGTAAGTTAAAATCATTTGTCTCATAATCGACGATTGCACTGATTGACGAACCGACAACTGACTGATGGACTGAAAGACAATAGAACGGGTTCCTCCTCAACAATCAAGCCAAGGACAGGATTGAAAGCTGTGTGTCTGGTCGGCTGAATTGTGTCAAAAATCCATCCCACCAAATTTTTAAAGAACGTTGCAAAGCGAAAAGACCCTGGGTAAGTTAAGCGTCATTGATCCGTTTTTTGCAGCTTTTAAGAACGTTGCCTATAATCGCTCTGAAAGTTTTGGGCAACGTCTGGAACTTCATTCACATCACGCAAGAAGAACAGGTAAGAGAGTTCCCGAGCTTGCCATCTTTGGAAAATCTTGTCTTTAAATCAGCTGACTACCGTTGGCCTTTAGCGCAACCGCCATCCTCTGACTGAAAGCCGATGAGTTTGACGAAGGGAGTCCATAAGACAATCCCGCCACTGGTTTTACGAGTCCCTGAGGAATGCCGGAAATCTCGACTCAAGTCTGTCTTGGCCATCATAGAGACACCCATGGTACCGCATTCTCAATTGGATTGGAAAAAGTCATTGATCCGATTGTCTTCAACCCAACCTTCGACCGTTCATCTTATGTGGACAAGGAACAAGGAACAGGTTTCAATAGATTTCTTGAGAACTTACCAGGCGTCAAGGTGGAAATACGTAGATTCGATGTCTTTTGTACCTCCCGAATAGGTCTCCCCCCACGCTTTAGTGGATTGTTTCGACTCGAACGGCGGTCCTCGAACCCAAAATGGGACATCCCAATATNGATTCGATGTCTTTTGAACCTCCCGAATAGGTCTCCCCCCACGCTTTAGTCGATTGTTTCGACTCGAACGGCGGTCCTCGAACCCAAAATGGGACATCCCAATGTATATTTTAAAAACTTGTCAAATAATGATCCAATGAGATTCAAACTCGCAATAAAGATTGTTTTTGAGATTGGTTCGATACATAAAAATCCACATATGTATTGCTCAAATCTGTCGTTCTATCTAATTTTGCTTGCCTTTTTTTATTGAAATACATAGTCCCCACAAGCGGCCTTGAAATTCTTCAACGAATGCTACAGTTAAAAATAATTATCTGAGAATCGAGCATTTTGATGGACATGTTGGCTTGTAACGCATTGCTTCTGTGGACAATTGATAGATATGTCTTGTCAGTATTGGTTGGTCAAAAGCACCTTTCTCATCTACACTGCAGTGCTAAAACGGTGCGAAACAATTTGCAATGTCGTGGTAGGTACAAGTACAACAGCTGTGTACGTTCATTTCTAGCTACCCCTGCACATTTGTTGCTTTGATTTTACATTTCTTTTATGCAACACACATGTTGATAGGAAGGAAGGGGCTGTCCGATCACTTGAACGGAACTACTATGATTTTCAGTGATATTCAACAACATATTTCTGCATGAACCAGTCCTTGGCGAATTCAAATTCAGGATTGATCAGCAAAGCATGAGCGTTTAGCCATGAAGTTGGGAGACAAGGAATCCAGGTGTTCGCTGACTGTCAAGTAGATTAACCATCAATCAATAGAAAAATGCCGGGAACGAAGGATGCCATTGTCTAAGAAGAAGAAGAAGAAGAACCAGAACAGCACCTCTTCCGCAGAATTGTGACTCATAAGTCAGATAAATTTCCTGATGATGTGTGCTCAAGCTTATCATTTTGGGGATGGATCAGGAGACCATACTGCCGATTGCCATCTCACTTGCGGTGAGGGGCAGTGCGTACGCGCAGTGCTGTACTATACAATTGACGAATCTTCCACCTTCAAGGAACCGTGTGATTGACGCGAATCCTGCGTAACCTGACCACTGGATGTCTTGTCTGGGAATTATAAGTAGTGTAGTAGATCACCTCACCCCAAAGAAACGAACTAACCGATGATGCTACTGAGCCGCCTGTGGGCAAGGAGGAGATGGGGGAGGAAGAAGTCGATGAATACCGGTAACGTGGATGGTAGTGGTAACTCTGACCGGTGAAGATGTTCGATGTTGCCGAGGGTAAAACCTGATTCAGATCAAAAGAGTGAGGATGAGCATTGGCCTATTGGAGCAATGGATATATAAGGCCAATCAGAAGTGTATCAAACCATCATTGCATCCTCTGCCTTTGGACAAACAACTTCATCTCAAGTCCCGCCCTCCTCCACCCCTCTCCCAATCATCATGAAACGAGTATGACCCCTAACTTAGACACCCTGTCCGTGATCCGCCCCAAGTCTTACTTAAAGTAACGCCTTTCTTCTTCCAGTTCGTTGCTCTCATCACTTTGGCCATGTCCTTGGTGTCCAATGCCCAGATCCGATACGTCAGGGATTCCACATCCTACGCCAATGTTGGTGGCAACACCAGATCGGCCGCCACCTTGGTCGAACTCAAACCCATCGCAATTGTCCGATCCGTCTTCAATGGTCCCACTGGTGACAAGCCTGACTTTGACTTCTCCTATGAGACTGAGAATGGTATTAAGCAGGAGGCCACTGGCACCATGAAGGACATTGACGGCACCGAGGTGATGGTGATGCGTGGTAGCTACAGCTACATTGATGAGAACGGCGATGACGTTCTCGTGTCTTGGGTGGCCGATGAAATGGGCTTCCGGGCCGAGTCTGAGTCTCTTCCCATCGCCCCCGAGATTCCCTTCCCCGATCAAGCGGAAGCCGTTGCGGCTCAGATCCGATTTGCCCAGGAGGAAAGAGCCCGCAATGCCAACAGTGGATCGCCCACCGCTGACACTAGCTACACCTCATCCAGCTCCCAAGAACCTCAGGTCTTTGCCGCCCGTGCCTCCACTGGTTATGGAGCTGCCCCGGCTTCTGAGCCTGTTGTCGTGGCATCCCGTGCTCAATCTCTTAACCAATACTCCAGAGCCACCCCTCAAGAACCTCAGGTCTTTGCCGCCCGTACCTCCACTGGTTATGGAGCTGCCCCGGCTTCTGAGCCTGTTGTCGTGGCATCCCGTGCTCAATCTCTTAACCAATACTCCAGAGCCACCCCTCAAGAACCTCAGGTCTTTGCCGCCCGTACCTCCACTGGTTATGGAGCTGCCCCGGCTTCTGAGCCTGTTGTCGTGGCATCCCGTGCTCAATCTCTTAACCAATACTCCAGAGCCACCCCTCAAGAACCTCAGGTCTTTGCCGCCCGTGCCTCCCCTAGTTACAGAGCTGCCCCTGCTCCTGAGCCCGTTGTTGTGGCCTCTCGTGATCAATCTCGTCTTGGTACTTACAGTGGCTTCATTGCCGAAGCTGATGTTCCTACTCGTGGTATCGCCTTGGTCGAAGTGGCTGAACCTACCGTTGTCGTTGAGGATAGACTGGCCGATTACAAACCAGTTGAGCCAGTGGTTCAAATTGCTCGGGAATTTGAGGCTGAGCGTTTGCCTTCTTATGCCGTGAACATCAACGAACGAGAACGCGTAGCTCCCGTCGAAGCCAAATCTCGCAAACAACCTGCTTACATTCAATACCTCTTGGAATAGGGGGAATAGCGATTTGGCGGAGAGATTCCTGAGGCTATAAGAATGTCCGTATTTATAATTACTACATTATTTATCGTTCAATGCAAGTAAAGTACTCTTTCTCAATCTGGTCTCTAAGTCATTTCTTCTATCATCCATCAGGCAAGCACATCCCTAATACTTTACATCCGGGAAATGGGCAAAACCTACAACTAACTCAATGTCAAGTTTCCTCTGAGTCAGTGATCTATTTCATTGTGTAGGAAGAATCGAATTTCATTGAAATTCTGGGAAGCATTGCTACCATCAGAGGACATCTTTCAAATCCCTTGCTGACAGGAATTCGTTCCGTCAATTCACCACAAGCTTCTGTCAGAGCTGATCTCAACAGGATTGTTTGATCATGCTTGCGTTTCCCCGGAAAATGAGTAATCCCTCAATTCTGTTAGCCAACAATTTTCATCCTTGACCGAATGCAAACAAACTTGATCCTTCGGGGAGTCTTTTCAAGGTTATGAGTAATTTAAAAAAATATATCATTTAGTTACTTTCTGGAGTTAAATTCAAGGATCCGTAAAATAGCCAAATAATCTGACTTAAAGGCTTAGTTAGGTTTTTCTTTTGGTCAGATTTGGTAATGACGTGCTAAAAACAAAAAAGACCATCTCATAATTTGCAATTCTAGTCAATAAATAACAATGACTACTTTCGGTCCTGAACGCTTTTGCTTCTTGTTTTGCCAATCTCGAATTTGGACTTTTTGTGCAATCATAGTTGAACAAATTGGCTCTTTTTGCCGTCGTTAAAATATCGGGACTTAAAGAGACTGCAGAATATCTCTCCCGGCACTACCTGGTATGAAAAGCACCAAAGCAAGTCCCGAGCCCTGGTCAAATAATAAACTTCCAACACCATTCATTTGAACAATTGCATTTTTTCGGTCGATTGTGACAGCCGTGAATTTATGAGCTCCTCATTTTGTGAGCCCATCTTATGATACATCTAAAAGTTTCGCTACAGTGTGTTGGAGCAAAATTTAGGGAAACACATAATTCATAATAACTGTGTATGCCATAAAAAAGAAGAATGCAAAATCTAAAAGGCTAACACCTCGTTATCAGTTTTTGTTCTTAGTAGTTTTCAGTTTCGCTAAAACTGAATTCAGAAGGTGATGAACACAGGAAAAGGTGCCTACCAACAACAAGGCAGAGCTGGGCACAATCTAAAGCGTGTTGAGGCCGTCATAAAAGATCTAAATAATTGGTCGACTAACAACATGAAAGTCATGACATTGACTATCTTTAACATTACAATGGAGAATCTGAAGCCCCACAGCTAGGTATGTCTAATGACGGAATCTTTAGGTATGCCAAACCCCCCAAAATACCTTTCCACTTCAAATTAAGAGTGAAAAAAGGGCCAGAATGTTGCAAGAAGGTTATCCCCTTCCTGAAGACCAACCCATTCATGATGAAGTTTTCCTTGGAAAAAAGATTTTCATGGTGGTCCAAAGCTTCAACATAAAAAGCTATGGCCGAGGTCCAAGAGATTTGCAACACCAAACATCCAGCCCACATAAGAAATGGTTATTGTGGTCACGGACTTCGGTGGTTGAAAAATTCTGCTTTCCAGAAAAAAGGAAGCTGAACTATTTTAACATACAGTTTTTCAATTGCAAAAGGCCAGTCGTGGTCTGTGTATTCTGGTTGCAAACATTTGGGTTAAGTACAAATCGTCACACCAAAAGAAAAACAAAAACGACTCTAACTAAGCACATGGAAAAGGTTTTAAAGCATGAAAATGGCACACCAAAGAACAAAAAGTCCCGCCAAACGGTAACAAGACACCCTGAAAAATAAAGTTAGAAAGCAATGATTTAGTGGCCCTTGGGATGTTGGGCCACCCAGCATGCAATACCAGCCAAAGTTCCGATGTGATCTCTAACGGACCTAACATTGAGTGCTCTCAAAAACTTAGTAAGGCATGGTTAAGATGTTGCATGTAAAAGAATGTGGTAGATTAGGTAACGACATTAAAGAGCACAATAGGGTCTTTGTCAGAACAAATATGCATGAAGGGTAAGCTTTGAGTTTTTAGCTAAGGAACAATATGTAATCATTTGCACTTTACTTGACTAAAAATGGGAATGTTGAATTAAATGTAGGTACATTATTAAGGTCGATAAGGATTAAGGTCAAACATTGATCAAACATTGACCTTAACCCTGCACTCCTCTGTAGTGAACCGGAAAGGCAACTTTTTAGCTTAAAGGACCTCAGCTAGGGCTCCCATCTTTAGCAAAAGAGGGCACAGAAGTAACATAGAAAATGCTTAAACGAGAATCAAAACGTGACCCTGTCTTTCTAGGACTCAACCACAGGTTTGCTTCAAGACTCATTCTTGATCTTTAATTGCTCAGCAGTACCTTTTTTGCTCAAGTTGAGAACCCTAACTCAAGCTAAATAGTTGAGTCGCATGAGAAGCATATAAGACGAAAATGTCCACCTACGAGCTCCCTGGTAAACCAAACCTAGAGTGTCATTTCTACCTTTTCATTCACAACCATCAATAAGTATTATTGATGAAATGGATCAGTTGTCATTTAGCGACCCAGTACGTGTTTAGCGGAGCGATTATTTTTAGCAAGGTGAAATATTGGACTAATTTTTACTCAACCTTGATTCCACCCTCTCTGAGTTGTTGGAAGTTACATAACGATTCGAAAAAATGACAATCTTAGATTGTCACATAAGAACCCATTAACTGAGCTCTTTCTACAACCTGCCTTTATTATGTTTTTTTACCTACACACCATAGGTTGGTCACCTTATCCTCATCAACCCACATATTGTCTGCTGATCAACTAGTTGACAGCGTTGATTTTTTGTGCTCCGAGATTTAGATCTCCAAGTTAAAAAACCGGGACAAAATCTCTTCTCACGATAGCTCATTCGAACCGTGAATATTTCTGGGTTCGAGGGTGCTAACCTTTGTGCGGAAAAGAGCCCGTTAGGGCCCGAAAGGCCCCAAAGATGAAAACACCATCATCATTGAACACTCGTGCTTATGCGAGCATAGTAAGCTGTGGCAGCTTGGCCAAAGATGTTGAAGCTCGTAAAGCAAAGGACGACCTATTGTCTTTGGTATTGGACTTCAAGTGTCACGAAAACCCAGGTGCCCCAGTAACTGATAAGGTCATCGCAGATTTCCTCTTCGATGAGTTAAGATTGCAACGATCCGAAATCATCGGCCTTGTTCAACTCGGTGGGGGTAGTGTTCAACGCTCCATCAAAGTTGAAACAGCTCGACCCTT